>NC_135325.1:103770514-104075931 GCF_048772815.1 Callospermophilus lateralis
CCCACCTAAAACTGCTGAGAAGAGAAGCTGAATATTTTTAATTCCAAACAGAAATAATTCTTTAACTTTTCATCAAGATATTTTTCTTTTCTTTTTCTGTTTTTTTAAATTCTTTTATACTGTTTAATTGTGACCTTAATGATACATGGACATTTATTAGTCCATGTATTTTTGTTCTCCTTACCTCTAGCATATTTAAAGCTACATATTTTATATGGATTAGTTTTTTGTAAACTAGGATGATTGATTAGTATATTTTAGTTTTGTTTTTTATTCTTTTATATTTACTTTTAATTCTTTAAAAAATTTTGCTTCATATATATATATATATATATATATATATATATATATATATATATTTTCCTCCTTGTTTCTCTTGATTCTCTCTTTTCTTCTGCTGACAATCTGTATGGTTCTCTCACTCTTCCTTTTTCTTCTGTCTTCTCTCCTCCTCCCTCATAATTATTACATCCTATATCACTTCTCTCCATGACCATCTTTTGAAAATATAAACCCTTTTGCAAACATGCTGTTTTAATTATAGGCAATAACTTACAGTATTATTTTGGTTAATTGTGATAATTAGCATTGTAGACATCATAGGAGTCACTATATGGTTTAATGCTATAAATTGTGGGCATTGATTGTTGTTATTATTTATCTCCCCCTAAACAGAGGTACTGGAAGTCTTCAGGGACACTATAAGTTCACAGTATTGAAACTCTACTGCCTCAGATCCATACTGTTAGATGGGCAGACAGACAAAAGCATGAAAAAGAAAGGGAAAAATTGCCCCAAGCAAACCAATAGGTACCAATAACAGTATCCATCAATATTACATCCATAATGGTGTAAGAACGCAAATACAGGTAGCAAAAGATCACTTCAATAAAGAGACAGAGATTCTGAAAACAAACAAACAAACAAAAAACAGAAATCCTTGAGATTAAGGAAATAATAAAATCAAATTAAAAATTCAATAGAAAGCATCACCGACAGACTAGACCACTTGGCAGACAAAACCATAGGTAATGAAGACAAAATATATAATTTTTAAAATGGAGTAGACCACAGAGAGAAGATGGTAAGAAACCACAAACAGAACTTCCAGGAATTATAGGATAACATGAAAAGATCAAATTTAAGATTTATCAGGATAGATGAAGGCACAGAGATACAAATGAAATGCCTAGCATACAAAATAAGGATAGATATTTAAAGGCTGTGAGAGGGATAAAAACCAGATTACATATAGGGGAAAAGCAATAAGGATCTCAGCTGATTTCTCAACTCAGACCGTCAAAGTTAGATGTCCTGGAATAACATATACCAAGCTATGAAAGAAAATGGATGTCAATCAAGAATAATATATTCAACAAAAGTAAGCTTCAGATTTGAAGATGAAATAAAAACCTTCCATGATAACAAAATTAAAAGAATTCACAACCAGAAAGCCTGCACTTCAGAATATTCTTTTCAAAAATATATTCCATGAAGATGAAAAACAGCAAACAGAGGAATTACATTAAAGGAACAGTCAATCAAAGGAGGAACTAATTCAAAGTAAAAACTGGAAACAAACCAAAATGACTAAGAACACAAATCATAGTTCAATAATAACCCTGAACATTAATGGCCTAAACTCATCAATCAAAAGACATAAACTGTCAGGTTGGATTAAAAACAGGAGCCAACAATATGCTGTATCTAAGAGACTCACCTCATAGGCAAAGACATCCACAGACTGATGGGGGAAAAAAACATATCACTCACATGGATCACATAAACAAGCAGGGGTTTCTACCCTCATATCAGATAAAGTGAACTTCAAGCCGAAATTAATCAGAAGTAACAAAGAAGGGCATTTCATACTGCTTAAGGCAATTATATATCAACAAGACATAAGAATTATAAATATCTATGCCCCAAACAATGGAACATCTATGTATATCAAACAAACCCTTCTCAACTTCAAGAATCAAATAGACCACAACACAATAATACTGGCTGACTTGAATACACCTCTCTCACCACTGAATAGATCTTGTAAACAAAAACTAAAGAAACAAACCATAGAACTAAATAATGCAATCAATTATTTAGGCTTAATAGACATATTTAGAATATTTCACCCATCAATGACTGAATACATTTTCTTCTCATCAACCCATGGATCCTTCTATAATAGAGACCATGTTATGTAAGCTATCAGATATGTTGACATACAATTATAATATTACGTTAATATATTTTAGCATCTCTAGAGTTATTCTGATAGCTTCTTTTCCATTTATTAATTTTTGTGTTCTTGCTTTTTTCTTGATTAGACTTGTTTGATTTTTATCAAATTTTAACTGTATTATCTCTTCTCTATTTCATATATTTATTTTCCTAATCTTATGTTCTCCTTCTTACTATTTAATTTGAAAATAATTTGATTGTTATTCTAGCTTCTTTATGATACAAATACTTTAAGTTATAAATGTTCATCTGAGTACTGTTTCATCCCAGAGATCCTGATATTTTAAGCTTTTATTATCACTTAATTCAAAGCACTTTTTATTTACTGTTCTTCTGCTTTCTTCCCTCACTTCAGAGATATTTATAAATGTGCAATTTAATTTTGAAATAGTTGACATGGATGTGGGTTTCTATATATTTAAGGTGATTGATTTCTAATATAATAAATCATGCAGGAAACAGAGTCTGCATGATTTCAAATTTAAAGAAATGCTTTGTATAATGGTTGCATTGATTACATACATGTCAAAACTGATCAAATTGCATAGTTTAAATATGCACATTTTATTGTACTTCAATTTTACTTCAATATGTCTATGAAAAATATTCACTATTGGTGATTTTAATAAAATTTCAACATAAACTTTTAGAAGAAAAAATAGTGTTTCATATTTAGCATGTGTGAAGTACTGGGTTCAATTCTCAGCACCACAGATAAATAAATAAAATAAAGGTTTACTGACAACTAAAAATATATTTTAAAAGAAATTCAAATTATGCATTTCCAACTGTGTCAAAAAGAGAACAATTGAGGAGGACTCTCCAAAGAAAGGTTAGTTCTTCATCAAAATATAAAAAACTCAGTACGAAAATGTCAAAGTCTGAATGTTTTATCTGACATGTGAAACTTAATTCAAAATAAGGGGGATAAAAAGAAATAACAGAAGAAAGATCAGTGTAGTAGATGAAGAGGAATAAAGAGAAAGGAGAAGGGATAGGGTAGGGAAGGGTATTGGAATGAATCTGACTTAAATCTCCTATGTACATATATGAGTATACCACAGTGAATATCTTTATCATGTACATCCACAAGGGATTTTATAAAAACAGTGTGATTCTACATTGTGTATAGCCAGAAGAATGAGACATTATGTTCCATTTGTGTATGATGTGTCAAAATGCATTCTGCTGCCATATATAACTAATTGGAACAAATAAAAAATCAAAAAGTAAGAAGAAAACCATATAAGTAAATAGCAGAAATGTCAGTAGAGTAGATTAGGGGAGAGGAGGGAGGGGAGAGGAAGAGGAAGTACTGGGGACTGAATTATAGCAAATTATACTCCAGGCTTTTATAATTGTATCAAAATGAATTTTATTGTAATGTATAACTAAAAAGAGCCAATTAAAAATGATAAATGTCAGCTTTGATTAAAAAAATAGAGAGCCATGCTTGGTACTCTCTTTGGAACTGCTTCCACACTGAGGGCGTTTTCCTTGAATGCTTCTAATAAATCTACTACTGAATTCTCCCCCTCCACTGTGTGCATACTTTATTCTCATAAGTGTGTGAGACAATAACCCTCCAGTGCTCAGATAACCATGTGTTAAAATATAATCTACCAGGTGCTATTTCAAGCACTGACAATAAAGTAGTGAACAAAACAGACAGTTCTAATGTGTGGATGTCCAGATAGTTCATAAACAATCAAATAAGTAAAATACATGGCATATTAGATCACGACAAATATTGTTCAGTAAAATAAAACAATAGAAGGAGATAGGAAGCATTTTAGGCATGGCAAAGAGCTAGGCAAGTTTATTTTTATGTACATTTTCTCACTAATCAGGAGAATATTCCTTATGTATTTAGAAGGCAATATTTGTGTAAAAAATGTATCTAAGAGAAGCACATTTCAGATACAGCAAGTGCAAAGGTCCTGATTTATTATTTGTCTATTGTGTTATAGGTTCTGTAGGGAATCCATTTTGGCTCTATCAATGTGATATGGAAACAAGTAGTAGAAAAATAAAGTCAGATTTAGTGAGAGATTTGTGAAGATAGCTGTACCTATTTAGGTCCAGGTTTTATAGCAGATAAAAAGTATCCACAACCATATATCATGTTAACAACTCCATTGTCAACTCTCAGAAGAACCAAATTCTATATTCCTATTTTGTTTCATCCAATGTTGCAGTGGGTCAAATGCCATGTATGAAATTATTCTCATCAGCCACATTCCTTTTAGTTGCTTCAAGATCTACTATTTTGAATTACTTGTACATGTAACTCAAAACCAGCTTTTTCATGTACCATGCTTTCATGTGGATCAACCAATTTGAGCTATAATAAATTTGTTCTCAAAAATATTTTACTATATGTATAACTCCCAACATTATAGAAAGAGTATAATTTTGGTAATATTTACAAGAAGATAAATATTTGTAGTTACTGTTCAGATTGTAAAGAAATAAAATTATATTTGCAGATGAATTTAACTTATAAATAAAAAATCCTGGGGAATATATTGAAAATCTGACAAATTAATAAATGAATCTAGCAAAGTTGCAGGCTACAAGATAAAGTACAAAAATCAACTGTAATTTTATACATTCACAGACAGAAATTTAGAAATAAAATAAAATAAAATAAAATAAAATAAAAACAATTCTATCTAAGTGTAGTGGCACACTCCTGTAATCCTAGTGGCTCAGGAAACTGAGGAATGAGGATTGCAACTTTGAGGCCAGCCTCAGTAAATTAGGGAGACCCTAATCAATTTAGAAAATTTCTGACTTAAAATTTAAAAATAAAAAGGGCAAGGATATTGCTCAGTGTCCAAGTTTCCATGGGTTCCAATCCAAGTACTGGAAAAAAAAGAGTACACTTAAAACAGCAGTGGAAGAATAAAATATGAATTTTAAGATGAACCATTTTATATGTACAAGCAAGAAGTACAAATATCATACTCTGGAAACTGAAAACAATAAAATACTGCCAAACTGAATACAAAAACATATTTAGAAAATAGTGCAACATGACCAAGTGAGTTTCATCCCATGGATGCAGGGTTTGTTCAACATACAGAAATCAATAAACATAATCTCCACTTCACTACACTTACAAGAATCAAATAATTATCGAAATAGATGCAGAAAAAGCATTTGACAAAATACAGCATCCATTCATGCTCAAAACAATAGAAAAATTAGAGATAGTATGAAATTCCATCAACACTGTAAGAGATATATATGTTAAACCCAAGGCCAACATCATTCTAAGCTGATTGTTTTCTAACATATACCATAGCTTAAGCCACACATAACAAATAAAAAAAACAGAGATATTACCTTATGCTCTATCATATCATAATGGAATAAAACTAGAAATCAACTATAAAATTTAAAAGTAGAAGTTGCTCTAACACCTAGAGACTAAATAATATGCTATTGAATAATCAGTGGATACACAAGAAATCAGAGGTGAAATAAAAAAAAATATTTAGTGGTAAAAGAGAATAGCTAACATATGAAATTTTCTGGAACACTATGAAGCTGGTTCTGGAGAAAATTTTATTGCATTGAGCTCATTCATTAAAAGCATAGAAAATCAACAAATAATAACCTAATATTAATCTCAAGGTAATGAGAACAAATCAACACTTTAGCAGTTTAAGACAGAAGCGAACTTGAAACAAACAAAAAAAAAATCAAAAAATTAATGAAACAAACGTTGTTTCTTTGAAAAACCTTAATAAAATTGATAAGCCCCTATACAAGCTAAACAAGAGAAAGAGGGAAAAACACAAGTTACTAAAATCTTTGGTGAAAAAGAAAATATCAGAATGTACACTACTGAAATATAGGCAATAATCTGAAACTACTTTGACAATTTATACTCCAATAAAATAGAAAATCTTAAAGACATCAACAAATTTCTAGAGACAAAATCTACATTTATACTATATTTTATAATTACCTATGTAGTTAACTATATCAGTTCTCTTTTATTTTATTTTTTTTATAACTTTATTTTATTTATTTGTGGTGCTGAGGATTGAACCCAGGGCCTATCATGTGCAAGGTGAGCGCTCTACCGCTGAGCCACAACCCCAGCCCCAGTTCGCTTCTATTTTGATACACATACAACTTAATGCCTTGTGACCTTTCTTTTCAGTTGCAAAAACTTCATTTAATTTGTCTTTGTTAGGCAGGCCTGTAAATGACAAATTCAGTTTTTGTTTATCTGGGAATACCTAAGTTTTTTTTAAGAAAAGAAAGTTGGGCTAAGTATAGAATATTTTGATCAGCATGGGAGTTTTGACCTGCTCTGACCGACCTGGGCCGGTTCACCCCTCCTTAGGCAACCTGGTGGCCTCCCACTACTGGGAGGTCACCATATTGATGCAGAACTTAGTGCAGACACCCGCTTGGTAGGTAGCGCACTACAGCCCAGAACTCCTGGACTCAAGTGATCCTCCTGCCTCAGCCTCCCAAGTAGCTGGGACTACAGGCATGCACCACACTAGTATGGCAGTATGTAAAAAAGTGGATGTGGAACCGATGTGAATCTGCAATATGTATACGGGGTAAAAATGGGAGTTCATAATCTGCTTGAATCAAATGTATGAAATATGATATGTCAAGAATTAGTTGTTATTTTGAACAACTAATAATAAAAAAATGAATTTTGATAGGCAAAAAAAGAAAATAAAACTCATGGTTAGTATATAAAAAAATAGAATATTAACAATTTTTCTTTCATTACTTTGAACATATCATCCCACTGCTCTGGCTTCCATGATTTCTGATGAATAGCAACTGTTAACTTACCAATGTTCACTTCATGCAATTTTTTTCTTTTTTCAAGATTCTCTGTCTGTGATTTTCACTAATTTGAATATGATGTGTGTGGATGAGGATCTCTGAATTTTTCATACTTGGAATTCATTAACTTTCTTGACGTGTTACTTAATATTTCACAGAAAATTTAGGAAGAGTTCACACTATTTATTCAAATATTTTTCTGTTATTTTCAATTTATTTTTCCATTCTAGAACTCCTATTACATGTAAATTAATATGAGGCTCTTTTCATTTTTTTCACTTTATACTTCAGACTACATAATCTCAATTGTTCTATATTCAGGTTTGTTAACTTTTATCTGTCAGCTCATATTTTTGTTTGTTTTTGAGCCTTTCTAGTGATATTTTTATAATTGTTTTGCAGTGCTGGGGATTGAACCCAAGAACTCACAGATGCTAAGCATATGCTCTATCACTGAGCTATATCCACAGCCCCTCTCTAGTGACTTCTTTAAATTTCAACCTCACTATACCTCTTTGATTCTTTTATTTTTAATCTCTATTTCTTTACAGATATTC
This sequence comes from Callospermophilus lateralis, assembly GCF_048772815.1. Classification (NCBI taxonomy): domain Eukaryota; kingdom Metazoa; phylum Chordata; class Mammalia; order Rodentia; family Sciuridae; genus Callospermophilus; species Callospermophilus lateralis. The sequence goes on from NC_135325.1 coordinate 103,778,140, forward strand.
ATTATTTGGTAATATCTTGTTCTCATAATATCTTTCAATTCTGTAAGCATGTTCTCCATTATTTCTTGAAAATATTTGTGAATCTATATGATATTTTTCTACTCAGTCTAAATATAGACAACAAAGAAACTTTGTTAATTATAGTTTTCTTATTAGATGTGGGACATACTTCTTTATTTTTTAAGTATATCTTAATTTTGACTGAAAATTGTAAATTTTACATACTTTTTTGATATATGTATGATATTAGATTATTCCCTACCTAAATAATTTGTTGTTGCTCTTTGGTCTTCTTGTTGCCTTTTTGTTATAGCTTCTTGTTTGATTAATACCTTTAATGTATTAATTAATTTCTGTATTTCTGGGAGTATGTAGCTGCTAAGTGCTCTGCTGGCATTTTTGTTAAGTTCTTGCTTTATTGATAAACCTATTTTCTATGTGCCACACATTTGTCAGCTGACGCCAAGGATTGCATTAAACACGTCCCTTTATAAACTCTATCTTTCCTTCAATGTAATATATGAAAAAAGAACACCTTCAAACTTCTGATAATTTACTATACAATTCTTCCTTTTACTTCTTTCTTGAAGTTGATTTTAAGGTCCTTCAGAGTTGAGTCACTGGAAAAATCTTCATTTCTATGTCTTCCTGAGCATGTGTGTGGCCTTCTATGTAAATATTTTTAGTTTGCCAGGAGTACATCAGAACCTTTCCAAATATATCTATTATCCTACAGTTTTCCATTATATCCTTTAAATTTTTGACCAAGCTTCAATTTGCCCCATCTTAATATACAGTCTTACAAAGCTGATATATTGACTGAGTTTGTTATTATTTGGATAACTGAGTCAAACATGCTAGTTAACACATTCGAAAATAGTGATTTCCCAGAAACCTATGAGCTTTGATAAGGTACTAACTATTATCTAGGGATGGTTCTTTAATAGAACTACAAAAAAATCTAGTGCCCTCTATTGTCTACAAAGCTGCCAGATTTTCATTACTGCATCATTAAGCATGGTTTGAGGGGTTATACGAAGAGCCACAAATTAAAATGTTATAAATATTGCTGTCTTACTAGAGTTCAGTAGTTTCTCTTAGATATATGATTTTCAATTTGTTCTGTGGCTTTTATTAATTGCCAGAGTCCTGAAATGGTTTGTTAGAATTTTTTACCCATATTTTCAAGGAGAATAAATGTACCAAGATTCTTATTCTGCTATTTTGGAAGTTGATCCATATAGAGAATTTTTTTAACTGGATAAGGCCTTTGAGTACCACTCTGATGCTACTCTACTAGGAGATTTCATGCTTCTGTGACATAAAATATGCTGCTGTGAAATAAAAATTTTAAGGTATAGAAAATATTCTTCACATATACATCAGACTAGGGATTCATTACTATCATTTTATAAAACTATGAGTATAAATTCTTTCCACTTCCAGAGGAAGTTTTTAATAAGGGTTTTGAAAGCATAATACTTCTTCAATTTTATTTCATTTCATATATTATTATTATTATTATTATTATTATTATTATTATGTCTCTGCCAACACAATGACTAATACTTAAGGGGAAAAGTAAACATTGCACATGATGCTAGGTTCAGTTTCATAGGAATAAAATTGTAGTGTGTTTAGGTGAACGTAAAGTTTACACACTACAGGCTCCTCAAGAGCAAACTACAGGGGCAGGCTACACCTAAGGAAATTTTCTCCTTTCAAAGACTCCTTTAGTTATACACACAGTATAGAGAAAAGGATGTTTTCCATTTAGTGTTAAAGTGTGATTTGTATTTAATGGAAATATACTAGGTTATCTTGTCAAAACCATGAAGCAAAAGTGAAAGGAAAATGTTGTAAAGTTTAATTTTTAATTTCAACATTCATTACTTGACATACACAATCCGCCAGTGTATGCTAAATACACTTTATGCTAAATACAGTGTATGCTAAATACACTTTAGCATATTTTTTGCATCAAGTCAGTCGATTTTGGTTATAAAGATGATGCAGTAGTGACTTTTATCAAGTAATATATAACAAAGTAGTAATAGGTTCCACTGTCTGAGAATTGGACCTTGTATTTTGTCTATCTAAAATTATGAGAAAACTATGCATTTAAAACTGAAGGCTAGACGCATTTTCTAAAAGTTTAAAGTCATAAGTACAATGAGGACTCTGCAATTCTTATAACATGACTGAATAAACTCAAAAAGAAAACAATTAGATCAAATTACCATAAGAACATCATCATGAACAGATAGTCATATGAGCAGGAAACAAATCCAGAACACAAATTGTAGTTTTTGCATTGCTAGGATGGATAAAATATTACTCAAATAAGACTAAATATTCTCAAATAAACTAAAGCATCTTTCCCAGCACCATTTCAAACATCATATAATCTATTCAGAGGCCTTTGATGGCTAACAGACATTTATTTGGAAAAGTAGTGTAACTGTGCATACATCTGTGAGTATATATATAATGGCCCTTGTAATATAGTGACTTTAGTCTTGTCAGATAATAATCCACTCAATAATTTATTTTATTCTACTACTACATTTACAATGGAGTAATATTTCAAAATGTGTATATATAATATTTTGTTTATCTAGTCATGTGTTGATGGATACTTGGGTTTCCTAAACTTTTTGGCTATTGTGATTAAATGTGCAATGAACATTTGCATACAAGTATCTGTTCAAATCCACACTTACAATTCTTTTATATATACACCTAGGAGCAGAATTTCTAGGTAATATAATCATTATAGGTTAAGCATTTTGAGGAAACACAAACTGTTTTCCACAGATGCTATATGACTTATATTTTCTACACCATGTATGAGAGTACAGTTTCTCCACATCTTCACATTGTTTTCTACATTTTTATGTTAGCCATCCTATTGGTGTGTAGTTGTATTGCATTATGATTTTAATTTGAAATTCCCAAATGACTAATGATATTAAGTATCTTTTCAGGTGTTCATTGAATATTTACATATCTCCTTTGGAGAAATATCTGTGTAAAACTTTTACACAGTTTAGAGTTGAGAAATTTGTTTTGTTGATGATGATCTGCAGATATTCTTTATATATTGTAGTTATTAATACTTTACCAAATAAATTATTTGCAAATATTCTCTCTTATTCTTCAGGTAGTCTTTTCATTTTTTATAGTATTCTTTAATGCACTGAATTTTGAAAAATGTTAATGACATTAAGTCCCGTATATTTACATTTTTGTTGTTACCTATGCTTTTGGTATCATATGTATGAAATCTTTGCAAAACTTAACATCATTAACATTTTTCTAATTTTTCTTCTAAGAGTTTTATAATTTTATCTCTTAAAGAGTGTGAACTATTTTGAGATAACTTTGTATATGGTGTATGGTAATGTTCCAACTTTATTCTTTTGTATGTGGATGTCTAGTTTTCCCAGCACCATTTATTTAAAAGATGTCCTTTCTCCATTGAGACCATGTTCCAAATAATATGAGGATTTATTTGTAACCTCTCCTCTCTATTCTGTATTTGTCTATGTATGTGTTTGCATGCCAGTCACAAAGTTTGGAATTTGGCTTTAATATTCTTTCTCAGAGCCATTTAAGGTACACAGCAAAATTGAATGGAAATTACAGAGTTCACATAAAATCCTCCTGCAACACATACACACTCACACATACATACACACACACACACTCACATACACAAGCTCAGGGTGCCATCAACTTCCTGTACTAGAGTGGTAATAGTTATTACAATCCAAGAGCCAACACTGACACAACAATATTATATAAAGTTCAGAGTTTACATTATGATTCAATGTGGTGCTTAGCATTCTATGGGTTTAAATGAATGTAAATGATATGTGCCTACCATTATAGTATCACACAGAATAGTTTCACTGCTTTAAACAATCATCTATACTCAACTTATTTGTCTTCTATTCCAAACCATTGGAAATCATTGATTTTATTTATTTCTTTTTGTGGTACTGATGATTTAACCCAGGAACACTCTACCACTGATCTATACCCAGCCCTTTTCTTTCATATTTTATTTTGAGAAAGAATCTTGCTGAGTTGCCTAGACTTGACTCAAACTTGTGATTCTCTTACCTCACCTTCCTGAGTATCTTGGATTATAGGTATGTGCTACTGCACTCTATGGAAACTTCTGAATTTAATTGTCTCTTTAGTATTAACGTGTTTTAAACATTTTAGTTGTCATGGCTGCTGCATTTGCTGTAGCTTATAACAATTTATGAATATATATTCATTCAGTACACAATCTATCTTCTCTGAAATGTCTCTTCCTATCCAGAATTTTGTTCTCAGGAATTATGTGATCCACAGTCTCTTGACCAAGACTGATAGGACTAGAAATATATATATATTATCTGATTAATATATATATTATATATATTAATCAGGTTAATCACATCTTCACTAGTAGAAATGCAAAATAATATCACAGCTATAACCAGTTAGAATCATTAGATGGTTGAAATCAAAATATGGGAATTGTGGGACAGATATAACTTTTCTTGAAGATGGAGAAGCAGGGAAAATGAATCTGGATGGTGCTTCACATTAAATGGGTTTTTTTTAAAGAGAAAGAGAGGGAGAATTTTTTAATATTTATTTTTTAGTTTTCGGTAGACACAACATCTTTATTTTATTTTTATATGGTGCTGAGGATAGAACCCAGAACCCCGCACATGCCAGGCGAGCGCTTTACAGCTTGAGCCACATCCCCAGCCCATTTTATATGGGTTTTGAGAAATGTAACACCCTATGAATTCTATGAACTTACCTCTGTTGAGGATATTTGACTAAATCTTCATGTGATTTCCTCATCACTATTTTTGGCAACACCAGACATACAAAGCAACATATAATTCAAAACATGAGTCAATATTAAATACCATATGGGCAAACTTCTTAGAAGAATGAAGAGGTGAGACAGAATATATGCTCTGTCCAGGATAATGCATGTCTGCCCTGTGCAACAAATAGTACTTGATATGAGAGGGAACTGAATAAGTAGTTATTCTCTAAATAATGAATGAATAAAACCATACTTTTTCTCAGTGTCCCAGAGGCTTTGCTACCTAGTTTTGCTCTCTTACATTTTCAAATTATTTGTTAATTTCTAAGCTTACTAGATAGCAGAAACTGTTTGTACTCTCACTACCCATTATAATTGATGCTCAACTTATGTTTGTTTAATAAATGATTGCATACTTTCTAAAAAATTAAACATTGAGTATTTTTCTAATTTATTAGAAAACATTTTAAAAAATAAATACGCAAAAACAATGATTCTGATTCTTACCCTACTCTCATACTTGATGAGAATGTCCTGAATTGTTACTTCAGATAAGTCCAAACAAAGCAAATAATAAATAAAAAAATTAAAAGAAGACTTTTGCCATTAAGAGTTAAAACTAAATACCCTAATAAAAGTAAATACTGATTCTATCTTTATGTAAGCAAAGAGAAATATCAGCTTGGGATCTGTCAATATTTTATATAATTTTCTTAAAATATATCTATTTTTCATCTAGAGTGTGTAATTAATTATAATGAGAGACAATTCACTCCAAAGGTGCAATCATTTTTCTCCAATAGTAAAATAAGACAAAATCAAGTGATTCCTTTAAGTTTTATTTTATCTGATTTTTGCACATAAAAATTAATTATTCTATTCCACTTACTTTTACTGATGACCTAATTTCCAGGCACTTTTAGAGATGAAACTATAACTACTTGTTAATGAGTTAAACATTGGCAAGAAAAGCAGATTAAAATCACTTAATTAAATTATCTGCTTTGCCTGAGTATAGATGTATTAACTCTTTGAGAGGGAATGGGTTTTACTAATGCAGAAAATTTCCAAGTAATATATGTTCAAAATTGCAAAAAAATGTTTGACAATTTTAATCCTTTCAAAACATAAATTAGTTTCTTAAATAACTGCTTCATGTAGTTAAAAATCAAAACAATATAAGAGCATTACATTTAAACTTTTATCTTCCATCCCTATCCTTTTCTATCACTTTTATTATTAGTCAATTTAGATTCTTACATATGCTTACAGTTCTTCTACTCAAATAGAAAGTAATTTTTCAAGAAGTATTTATTTATATTTATCTCATTTTGTTACAATAAAATTAGAAAAAATATATATGTAAATATATATATATATACATATGTATCTATACATATGCAAATATATAGGTATAGTATGATTCTTTTATATAAAAATATTATGGATGTCTTTCCACATTAGTATATATTATTCTATTTCCTAGCTGTATAATATTCCATTAAGTAGATATATTATGGCTTATATAAACTATTACATAAATTTGGAGGTAAAGATTGTTTGAATATCTTTGTTATTACCAAAAAAAATAAAACACCACAATTTATCGGTGTGTTAGTCTATCTATAGGAAAAGCTTCAAAGATTAGTAGGTTAGGATCAAGGATGTAGTTCAGGGGTGGAGTGCATGTATGAGACATTTGGTTCAATCCTCAGCACTACAAGAAAAAAATAGATAAGTTGTTCAAGGTGTGAATACACTTGTTTGTATTAAATATCTCCAACTTGCTCTCTCAAGTACCTATATTTCACAGCTTGTTTTTCTGTTACCTTGACAACAGAAACTGTTTTCAAATTTTAAATATTACTAATTTTATAGTTAGAAAAAAGTTTAATTTATGTTTTCTCATACAATGATTGAGTTTAAATATCATTAATATGTTTAAGTCTCACTGGGTTTATTTTTCTCAGATATATGAATTCACATCCTTCACCTGTTTTTCATTCAAAGTGTGTTTATTGAGATGAGCTTTTCCTGAGTGATATGAGTTCCAATTAATCTGTTTGTCGTTTATCTTCTTTTTTTTCCCTAATAATTTTTTGCTATAAAGCAATTGTTGAGGGCTGGGGATGTGGCTCAAGCGGTAGCGCGCTCGCCTGGCATGCGTGTGGCCTGGGTTCAATCCTAAGCACCACATACAAACAAAGATGTTGTGTCAGCCAAAAACTAAAAAAATAAATATTAAAAAATTTTCTAAAAAAAAGAAATTGTTGAAATTTGTGTACTCAGAAATGTATAGTCTCAAGTCACTGTTACAGGGCAAGCTGTATTGAACTAAAATTCACTAACTCCCAGTACCCCAGAATGTGCTGTATATGGAGATAGTGCCTCTGAGGAAGAAATTAAGTTTAAATGAGGCTATTAGTGTTGACCTTAATCCAATATGACTGGTCTCCTCATAAGATGAAGTGATTAGGATGCAGATATATACAGAGGAAACAACATTGAAAGACAGAAATAGCTATCCATAAGCCAAGAAGAGGGGACTTGAAAGAAATCAATTCTGACATCTAGATTTCTGACTTCTACCCCTCAGAATAGTGAGAAAATGAATAATTATTTTTTAAGACAACCAATCTATGGCAATTTGTTATGACAGCCCTAGAAAACTAATACAGTCACATTCTAAGAAGAGTGTGTGAAAAGGAAGATTTTGTGATCATTTAGGAACATAAATCTTCCTGAATCAAAATGTACAAACAAAATAAAATATTAAACATTTAAGTACATAAATAAAAAACATTTCGGTAGAATACAGGTCAATAACTATTCTATGGCTGATTTATCAGTTGTGAAAGCCATAGATGAAAAGTATCTGAGGTAAAATAGCATAAGAAATAAACAATCAAAATCACATAAAATATATTTTATAAGTATGATGAAATGTATGACCCTTCTAGAATATTTGTAGAGAAAAAGAGTTCACATTCCATATATTATATTCTATCTTACCTCTTATCATTTTCCTCCTCATTAGCGGACTCTCTCTTCTCCTCTTCAGTAGAATGGATTTTGATTCATTGTACACAGATGGAGCACAACTTTTCATTTCTCTAGTTGTATATGATATAGAGTCACAGCATTCATGAAATCATACAAGTGCCTAGGGTAATGATATTCCTCTCATTCCACTATCTTTCCTACCCCATGCCCCCACCATTCCCCACACTCCCCTTAGCCCTATCCAAAGTTCCTCCATTCTTCCCATGTCTCCCACCCCTAATTATGGACCAGCATCGACTCGTCAGTGAGAATATTTGACCTTTGGTTTTGGGGAATTGGCTTACTTCGCTGAGCATGATATTCTCCAACTCCATCCATTTACCTGCAAATAACATAATTTTATTCATTTTTAATGCTGAGTAATATTTCATTGTGTATATATAGTTTCTTTGTCCATTCATCTATAGAAGGGCATCTAGGTTGGCAAATACTAAATAATCTTAATGGAAAACTAGTGTTAATAAAATGAGTTGCAACTATTTCACAAAATTTAAAGATGTTCTGTTTGTTTCCTAATAAAGTTTCATGGCCTAAATAATTTGTCTATTAAAATTCATATAATTCAATGAAAAATGAAATTATCAAATGCTACCTAAAAAATATAAGTGAATCTAGAGAGGAGAAACATTGCTAACTGCTGTCAAATCAGAGTAAACTTCAGGAATAAGAACAACTTAACCAGGATCTTTCTATAAATATGTACCTCCTAGAAGTATTCATACATTTGTAACAATAAATAAAATAAACATGCTAGCAAACTATTTGATAAATGAAATGGGGCATTAATTCATACTCCTTAGAACCTAAAACCTAGGGATTCATGTGTAACTATTGAGAAAATGTATTTAACAAAAGTTTAAAATTTATATATTATTGGTATTGTTCCATGTCTAGCATTAGGGTCCTTTCAATTTTAACTAACAATCTTACAATAAACTAGGCCATAAATAGCTGCATTAATTTAAATACTAAATGAAAACCTGCTTCTTTCCACTATTCAAGAGTTGTGTCCAGATATTCAAATTAGTAATTTATTATTATCATATTATAGCTACTAAAGAATTATGTACTCTTTTAATGGCATTTTAAAGTAATATTCACTTTCCTTTTATTCCTGAAACTCAAAGTTTCAAGTTCTTGATAGAGAAATCAAATCCAGGTTACTCTCATAAAAAACTCAAAAACTTATTTACAAAATCAACTATAGTGTGAATAGCTTTATTTTCTGGTGCTATTTCTTCAGCTTTTTCTTAAAATCAGCCAATGCTAACTCATATTCTTTAATATTTGCAATCCTTCAGCTCTCCTTTGCAGTGTATTGGTGTTTGGTATTTGGTATTTCAAGAACCTAAAAATAGCTGTCAGTTTCTCCCTAAATGCAGTATATGCAAACACGTTTGTCTAATAAGGATTAAATTTTTATTAAATGTTATGCATTGATTATACAAGGATAATAAAATATAAGGGATTTTGTCCATTATATATGATCACACTGCTTTTCCTTTGCACTTAAGGTTTTCATTGCTTATAAGTAAGGTATATTAATATAACAACTCCTAATAAAGTATTACAAAATACAAAAAAATCACTTTGAAGACTAACTCAATTATTTTAGGAGTGAGGAAAAAAACTTTCATTTAAGCAAACATCCAGACAAAACCCATGGATTATTGGAATTCTTTGAAGTGTGAAAAAAATCTGGAAATTTTCTAACTGAATAGCACAGGCAGCTGTTTTGTGTCGTGTATTTCAGATTATTATTTTTTATCTGAGTAGTGTACAGTAGACTTTTTTAAAGTTGTAACCATTTCAAGGGATCATACCAAGTATTAAACAATATCCCAAGATTATTTTTATTTTATTCAATGTTCTATTCATAAACATGTTTCCCTAGAATGGCTTAAAACAGATAAAATTGTTTTTATTTATCAGTAACTTGTACTTAAATTGTATATTATAATTGGCATTTATTTCTCAGCTTCCAAAAATACTTTTCAATGATCATGCCTCTATAACTATGAAATAAATAGATGGTAAATATGATTAACCTATCCATGGTGGAATATTAGAAGTTGAAAGAAGTAAATTTGTTTTTTAAGGTCATTTAGAGTCAGGCAGTTCCAAAATTTTTAAAATTTCAATGATAAATTTAATAGAGACATGCAGATGAGCTTATATAAACAGTCATTTCAGTATTTTTAGAAAACTAAAAATTATCAAATTTCATAAGATATAAATAAAATATATGAAATATTTCATAACCTTTGTGTTTTTTCTTATTTTTTTCCTTAGTAAAACAGTATCAAATTGTCAAGGAATAAAAAATTACTATGAGTTACAAATTTAGATGCTTTTTTACATGGTCCTTATATCTTGAACTGTGTTAATGAAGGCAAATTTACAAAATGTGCAATGCATACATATGCACACACATCTAGCAAAATTAGCAAAATAGCATTTAATAAAATCTTCATTAACACCAAGAAATAATGATTGGTAAAACTTTGAATGATGTATTTTTATGAAATTTAATTTACCTCTTTGTAGTAAATGATGAAAATTTATTTATCTTAATAATATAATCTCCAGGATAGTCTTAATTTTCATAAAAACCTATAAAGTTTAAATTTACAATAATTAGTTTAAATTTTATAAGAACTGCTGTTATATTACATCATTTTAGGTTCTCATATATGGCGATTCATATTAATAACAATTGGATTTATTGAAAGCAAAGAGAAAATGCTCCCCAAGTTTAATGTAAGTCAGTGTCTGAATTTAATTACCTCTGGTTTATTTTTTTTAATTTTGATACTCTAATTTTTTTTCTAGAGGTATTGTGACTAACTAGAAAGGAATCTGCAGCTATGTGGTTTGATCTTTATTGTGTAATATTTATTTTCAAATGGGAAAACAGTTTTCCCTCTGTGTGCTCAGCATTCAGACACTCACTCAACCAGGAAATGCCTACAATCAATGGAATGGATGATAAAATATTAGGGAATATGTAAGCCTTTCTAATTAGCAAAGTGTTCTTCCATGCTTGTCACAGAAAATCAAAGTTTGGCAGAAACGCATTCTCATCTCACATGAAAGGAATGTGACTTAAAAAAGCAAATGCAAATGGTGACCTTTAAAAGCAATCCAAACTATTCCATAAAGTGTTTTAAAATCTGAAAAATAGGCACTAGTTCAGGGGAAAAAATGTGGCACAACCAAGACTGCCTTTATTAGCTTATATTATTATTATTCAAAGGACTATCCTATTGATTTGGTTATAAGAATCACTTACTTCCCTTTCCTTTATTGGCATGTTCATCAGAAAAGTAAGGTAACGTTTCTAATAATATCAAGTGAAATATTTGGTCACATTTTTTTCTCTTATGGATTTTTAAAATGTTTGAGTAGGTATATCACAAAATATAATTGCTCAGAAAGGGAGGAAAATAATATAACATTGATGAATATACAAATGTTTTCTAATTTAATGCAATAATGAGGTTAGAGCCAAAAAAGTAGAATGATAAATGATAACACAATGTGGGGATTGGGCTCATACAAGAATATGCACTACTTTAGGAAAAACTAAAACACTTAGTAACAAGGAGCATACTAAAATCTTTAATAATTGGATAAATATACAATGAACAAATTGATAATTTAAAAAAATTCTAGGGCTGGAGTTGTGGCTCAGTGGTAGAGTGCTCGCCTAGCACATGTGAGGCACTGGGTTTGATCTTCAGCACCACATAAAAATAAATAAATAAAGTCAGTTTAAAGGATGCTATTTAAAAAAATTCTAAAGATTTTATATTTTCCAAGACAAATGACTTTTAAAACACTAAAAAATATTTGGAAATACATAACACCCATTTTAACATAGTAATATCAAAATGAATATTCTACTTCAATCAAAAATCACTAAGCAATAACAAAGACAATAAGGAATCACAGGAGAACACAACACAAAAGCTCTAAAATACTGCAAAAACTCAGGAAGTGGCGAAAATAAAAAATTCTCATGGGTGTTGATGTCAGAAATAACTAATACAGGGACTGGGGTTGTCGCTCAGTGGTAGAGTGCTTCCCTAGCACGTGTGTGGTACTAGGTTTGATCCTCAGTACCACATGAACATAAATAAAATAAAGGCCCATTGACAACTGAAAAATATTTTTTTTAAAAAAAGAAATAGCTAATTCAGTATATTTCTCCAAGATTAAGGGACACATGTGAGTTGTAAAATGAAAATCTCTTTTAAAGAACAATGAGAATAGATTGCATTCGTTGATGATGTGTTTTCCCAACAACATATATTTTGTTCTACAAAAAGGAAGCAGGCTTAAACACAGAAATGCTAAATTTTCAAAAACAGTCTGCCCCTTTGACAGACGGAGTTGAAAGACCATATTTTTAGATCTAACAGTCTTCAATAGTTAGGCAGAAGTAGCTACTAAATTACTGTACACATACCACACACATCTTCGGTATTGAGCAAAATTACTAAAAGCATGGAAAACAACCCAAAACTCTCTATCAGGAAAACTTCTAATTAATAGTCGACACTGAAAAATTCAACTCATTCAAAGATAAGCAATGTTAAAGAAGCAATATAGGATCTATTTAAATATATTATTTAATAAAGGATAAAAACATACACATAAGTATAATTTGTGAATAAAGTATTTGAACCTTCTAATTCAAAGTTCATTCCAGGGATTTAGCTTAGTGGTGAGTGTATGCCTAGCATGAAAAACATCTTTGATTTAATCCTTAGAAGCACAAATATAAGCTCAAATTGTGTCCCAATAGTGAAACAGTACACATTTATATATGTATAGATAATACATATATTATTTTTCCTATGTATGATATTATATAACATACTAATATAAAGGCTTTAATGTACTTTACATGAGCAATATAGTCAATTTAATACACTAACATTTATAGAACTTACATGTAAACTCTAATATATGTTTTATGTAAATTATATAATTTATTGTTTAAATTATGTTGTATATATAGTGTATTATAGTCTATATAACTATATATAAAATATAATACACGAAAGATAAATAATATATATCTAAAAATAATGAAATTTACATAAACATGTTTTCTTTTCATCATCACTATGACCAAAATGCCTAACAAGAACAACTTAGAGAAGGAAAGCTTTACTTTGGCTCATGGTTTCAGAGGTCTTGGTCCATGGTCATCTGACTCTATTGAAATAACCTCATGATGAAAAGATGTGACAGAGGAAAGCTTCTCAGCTCATGGGAGCCAGGAGGCAGATAGAGAGAAAAAGGCCAGTTAGAAGATATAATCAAGCCACAACCCATATCCCAGCTACATACAGTTACCACCCAATAGTCCATATTCATAGTATTAATCCATCAAGTGGATTAATTCCAGATGAAGTTACAGTTTTGTAATCCAAGAGGTTACTGCTCTTGTAATCCAATCTTTTCAACAATGAACACTTCTGCATGGTGTTTACACATGAACTTTTAGGGGGAGATTCCTAGATCAAAGCCATGACAATAATAAAGAAAAGCTCCTTGTGCCATCATATAAATAACAGCCAAGTAATACCTAATGACTTTTCAAAAAAAAATCATATCTCACATAACAAATCACATACTAGTTGCTCACCATTAAGAAGGGAAAAAACTTTAAAACAATTAAAGAAAATGTTTCACCTTAGAACTTTTTATACAAAATTTCATTCAAATAAAAGTATTAGGAAAAGATATTAAAATAACAATCATAATTAAATCATAGTGTGAAACCAAACTTTTTTTTTTAGTTATAGGTAGACACAACCTTTATTTTATTTTTATGTAGTGCTGAGGATGGAACCCAGTGCCTCAGTCATGCTGAGAGAGTGCACTTCCTCTGAGCCACAATCCCAGCCCCAAACCAAACTTTTTAATGGAGTTAAAAATCACAGGCCTGGGCTGAGGAAAGAATTGGGAGTGACTGTTAATGGGTACAAGGATGCTTATTTGTGTAATAAAATTATTCTAAAATTGATTGTGGAAGTGGTTGCATAACTTGTTGAATTTACTAAACACCATTGAATCATACATATTAAAGGATAAATTTTATGGTATATAATTATTTCTCATTAAAACAATAAGACAAATTTAATATTCCATCTCTGCCACAAATATTAATATTGTTGTAATTTACATTTATTTATTATTTTCTAATTTCCAGAGGAATATGGTTTTCACATGGATATTTTGTAAATCACTATATTTAATATAAAAATACTTATGAATTAAATATCATGTTGATTTTGTTATTGTATTCTTTGTGGTTCGATAATATATTTTATATCACTTGAATTATTTTAAAGTCTTAAGGGTTGTTGTATAACACCAAAGATGATTTCTCTCTCTTGAAGAACATTCTACTTGTAGTTAAAAAATATTGCACTGATGTTTCTTGGAATAATTTATAAATATCAAATAGAACAAGCTGATTTATAACATTCTTAAGATTTTCTAGATCCTTGATGATTATATATTCCCTGTTTTTATGCATTATGAATAGTGTAGTTTTCTCTAGCGAGAATATGTAATCAATAATCAAAAAATTTCACTTTCAGTCTTATAAGTTTAATTTTATGATTCATGAAGTAGTATTGTTATGGTCATACACATTAATTATGTTACAGGTAAATTAATAATGAAAGGCTGGAATACCATGTGAACACTTATCAATACAGATAGGGAGTTACTATACCAATATGAGACCAAGAAGTTAAGGGAATCTCCCAGAGGGAAGGAAAGAGAGATATTACAAAATAATAAAATATTTAATTCACTAAAAAGACTTTCTTAACCATATATCTGCCAAACACTAGAATGTTAATAAAACATTAGCTCTGGGGCTGGGGTTGTAGCTCAGTGGTAGAGTCCTTGCCTAGCACATGTGAGGCACTGGATTCAATACTCAGCACCATGTAAAAATAAATAAAATATTGTGTCCATCTACAACTAAAAAAAAATAGCACTGGCATTACTGAAACAACTATATAAATGCTCAGTTATATTTTTATTATGCTAATTAAAAGTATTTATTTGGTCTATGACCCTGGCTCTGAACACAAGCCTTCAAAAACACTTGAATGAAATTTTCTGAGTGATAAGAGCAGGCAGCTTGTTATTTACAACTACCCTCTTTCAAATATTAGTGAGACCTTGATAGTTTCAGGATGTAACTGTTTTCCAGAGGAACCAACTAATTTATTAAAGGGTTAGAACTTGCAGGACTAACCTGGACCTCTAGGGAGGGGAGAAGGTTAAGGTCAGGAAACTGAGTTTGAGCATCAACGGCCAGTAATTTAATCAACCATGGCTATGTAGTGAGACTTCCACAATAACTCCTAAATGGGGGGGGGGTCAGAGAAGTTCCAAGTTTGTGAAAACTCAGATGCTGAGAGAGTTGTGTGTGTAGAGAAGGTATGAAAGCTCTTCATACCTGCCCCCTTCTCCCATACCTTGTAATATGAGTCTGCTCCATTTGGCTGTTCCTGAGTAGTACATATAAGTCAACAACATAAGTGAAGAGCCTTTCTGGGTTCTGTGAACCATCTAGCAAATAATTAAACTAGAAGATAGTTTTTGGGAACCCACACTTTGTAGCAGGTTTGTCAGACATATAGTGGTAACCTTGGAGTTGCAAACAACATCTGAAATAGAGGGTAGTTTTGGGGAATGACCCTTTAATCTGTGGGATATGAAACTAAATCCAAATAGTGTCAGAACTGGCTTGAATTATGAAGCATGCAGCTAGTATCTACAAAGAATCAGACAATTGGTGTAGGGAAAAAAACTTACATATGGTAGAAGAGGTGATGTTAATAAAAACAGCCCAGTTTGTTATTTAAAAAGTGTTATTTTCTAGAATGGTTCTAGATCCTGTAAACATGTGGCTTCAAAAGAGGAAAGATGGTAAGTCTCCAAAAGAAGATTTCTGAATGGCCACATGGTATAAAGTAGTAGCTGTGCTCTGATCTACTATTAAGAGTAGAAGTTATTGAAATTTAGAAGTGGATATAACTCCTAAGGAATCGGTTCTTTAGATGCATAACAATGCCAAAGCCAATAAAAATACACACTCTCTTGGTTATTGTTATCTGTAATAGGTTAATTAAATTAAAAGAGAATCCTGGGTTAAAAGTTGATGCCGAACAAGGCTTACTCTTAAACTTTTCCCACTAACCCCATTGCTATCCCAAAATGGAAGAATTAGGCTGAGACAACATGAAATTCCTTTAAGACCTGGGCACCAAGAAAGTAGCAAACACTGGGAGGGTAAAACCCCAAACTGCTGACACCAAGGATATAAAGGAATTATCTTATTTTGTGAATCAGTATCCTCAGCTTCTTCAACTTTTACTAAAATGAATTGTGAGAATGACTAATTTAGGGACAGTGTTTTTTTTAAATGTAGGAGAGTGAAAGATTATGTTTGGGTTGATACAGGATTGTCAGCTTTCTGTGAAGCAAAAACAGATGGCTATATATGATCCAAACACAGAGCATGGTATTCCTTAAGGAAGTCAGCCTGGTGGGATAGATAAAAAAACCTCTGTAAGGTTGTCCATCCTGACAAAGAGGACTGCCTGACTCCTACAAATGCCATGTGGAACACTTCCAATGAAGCAGATATATTTCATATTCTAATCACATGAGAGTGGCTTTATAACATTTGGGATATTTGCTCACTGAAAAGTCACATGGCACAACTCATGATCAGTGCTGTCATTAAGAATCTCCTTTTGAAAGGACATACCATGTAACTTTATTTCTGCAAAATGGAACAAAGTTCAGGAAACTTCCTCAAATTTGATGCCTCAGCTTCCCATCATAGGTCCTACACATGATAATAAAAGATTTAATTAATTAACAAATGAATAGAGAAAGGCAAAGGAGAGAGTAAACACACTCATACCAGGGAGTTGAAATATTTTAAGTGCTTATTAGGAATATTAAGTGAATATAACAATCATAAATAAAGGATAAAGGTAAAACAAACACTGGAAATCATTAGATGATAATTAAGAAATGGAATAAAAATAAATATTATGGGCTTGAAAGATGGTCTTACTTGTACAACAGATTGAGAAAGCTTCAATTTTGACTTCCTTCAAGTAAAGAAGATACGAAGTCATTTCTTCACTAAACCTCTTCTAATTATGGAAGGTATGAGAATACATTATAACTCTTAGTAAGAGATGAGAATAATTTTGATTTCACAATTTGAATATGCATTATAATAAAGATATACTAATATCTTTCATTAAGACAAAAGAAAAAGTCAGATTCAAAACAAAACATTAACATAGTGAATGGAGTTTGCACATAAAGTAATATATCATGATATTATAGAATTCATTTTGAATATGCAAAAAGAATTTAACAACCAACAATCAGTGTAATTCAACAGAATAGAAGAAACTTGGGAAAATCATATGATCCTCAACAACAACAACAACAAATGCCATTTGAAAAATCACAACACAAGACCCACAGACACCAGCCTCTGCAGGGTCCAGCAGAGAGTAAGCCTGGACCACCCCTTTCCCAGTGGGGAAGACACTTGCCAGAGCCTAGCCTCTGGTTCAGGACTGCACCTTCTGACCAGTGGACTACCCCAGAGCTGAGATGTAGCCCAGACCATCCACATCAGCCCACGTGAGATCCAGGCTCTCAATAGGCCCGGTTCACCCTTCCCCCCCAAACACCATGAAAGCCTAGCCTTTGGCACAGGACCACCTCTTTTGATCAGCAGACTACCACTAGAGGTCAAGCCCAGCAACCCAGATTCACCCACTCCAACTTATGCAGGATCCAGATCCAGGATGCAGTAGCATTCGTTGAGGGACACCAGAAGGGTCTGTAATCCTAACATCAAACTGAGGTACACATAATCTGCATGGGTACTTCAAGAATATAGGGAAGAAACTGTAATATTTCAGATCCACAATGCAAGAAAGGAAGACATACAGAAAATATGAAAAAAAAAAAGGGAGAAAAGTGCACCAAACAAGCCAGGACACTATAATAACAGAACCTATGGACAGCAAAGTTGATGAAATGTCAGAGAAGAAGTATAGAAGGTTCATAATTAAAATGATCTGTGAATTAAAGAATGACCTAAATGAGCACATACAAGCAAAAATTGATCACTCCAACAATGAGATAAGACGGCAAATACAGATAGCAAAAGATTACTTCAAGAGAGAGGTAGAGACCCTGAAAAAACAAAAAACAGTCAGAAATCCTTGAAATGAAGGATATAAAAAATCAAATAAAAAATTCAATAGAAAGCATAAGCAACAGACTAGTTCACTTTGGAGAAAGAATGTCAGATAATGAAGACAAAAGTATACAATCTGTAAAATAAAGTTGATCACACAGTGAAGAAAGTTAGAAACCAGGAACAGAACATCCAAGAATTATGGGACAGCACCAAAAGATATTCTAAGAGTCATTGGGATAGAGGAAGGCACAGAGTTTCAAACCAAAGAAATGCACAATCTCTTCAATGAGATAATATCAGAAAATTTCCCAAGCATAAACAATGAATTGGAAAACCAAATACAAGATGCCTACAGAACACCAAATGTACGAAATTACAACAGATCTATACCAAGGCACATTATAATGAAAATGCCTAGCATACAAAATAAGGATAGAATCTTAAAAGCTGCAAGAGAGAGGAATTTGATCACACATAGGGGGAGACAAATTCACATCTCAGCAGATTTTGCAACCCAGACCCTCAAAGCCAGGAGATCATGGAACAACATAGACCAAATTCTGAAAGAAAATGGATGACAATCAAGAATCTTATATCCAGCCAAACTAAGCTTTAGATTTGATGATACAATAGAAACATTCCATAATAAAAGATAAAAGAATTTACAACTAGAAAGTCTACACCACAGAACATCCTCAGCAAAATATTCCAAGAAGAGAAAATGAAAAACAATGATGAAAATCAGCAGAGGGAGGGATTACACTAAAGAAAAATCTAATTAGAGGAGAAAGCAAGTCACATTAAATAACAAAAATAAACGAAAATGAGTGAGAATACAAATCATGTCTCAATAATAAACCTGAATGTTAATGACCTAAACACACCAATCAAAAGAAAAAAAAAAGAGACGCAACAATATGTTGCCTCCGAAAGACTCATCTCATAGAAAAAGACATTCACAGACTGAAGGTGAAAGGTTGGGAAAAATCATACCACTCACATGGACTGCAGAAGTAAGCAGGGGGTTTCCATTCTCATATCAAATAAAGTAGACTTCAAGCTAAAGTTAATCAAAATGGATAAAGAAGGACATTACATACTACTCAAGGGAACCATACACCAACATGACTTAACAATTATAAATATATATGCCCAAACAATGGAGCAGCTATGTTCATCAAACAAACTCTTCTCAAGGTCAAGAGTCAAATAGACCACAACAGAATAATTTGGGTGACTTTAACACACCTCTTTCATCAATAGATAGTTATTCCAAACAATAGCTGAACAAAGCAACTATAGAACGCAATAATACAATCAATAACTTAGATGTAACTGACATATATAGAATATTTTTTCCTTCAACAAGAGAATACACTTTCTTCTCAGCAGAAAATGAATCCTTCTATAAAATAGACCATATAATATGCCACAAAGCAACTCTTAGCAAATATCAAAAAGTAGAGATATTGCCCTGCATTCAATCAGATCATAATGGAATGAAATTAGAAATCAATGAAAAATAAGAAATAAAAGTTACTCCAACACCTGGAGACAAAAAGTATACTACTGAATGAACAATGGGTTACAAAAGACATCAAGGAGGTGATTAAAAAATTTTAGAGGTAAATAAGAACACAGATACAAAATATTGAAATCTCTGGGACACTATGAAAGCAGTTTTAAGAGGAAAGTTCATTGCATGTAGTTCATTTCTTAATAGAAGAAAAAGTCAAAAAATATATGACTTAACACTACATCTCAAATCCCCAGAAAAAGAAGAACAAATCAATACCAAAAGTTACAGAAGACAGAAAATAATTAAAATCAGAGCTGAAATCAATGAATTGAAACAAAAGAAACAATTGAAAAAAAAATGACAATACAAAAAGTTGGTTCTTTGAAAAATAAATAAAATTGACAAACCCTTAGCCATGCTAATGAAGAAAAGGGGAAAGAAAACTCAAATCATAAACATATATGATTAAAAAGGAAATACCACAACAGACAATACAGAAATACAGATGAAAATTAGAAATCATTTTGAAAAATTTTACTCTAATAAAATAGAAAATATTGAAGGCATCAAGAAATTTCTAGAGTCATATAGTCTGCCTACATTAAATCAGGATGATGTATAGAATTTAAACAGATCAATTTCAAGTGACAAAATAGCAGACACCATTAAAAGTCTACCAACCTAGAAAAGCCCAGGACTCGATGGAAACCTAGCCGAGTTCTTCGAGATCTTTAAAGAAGAACTAATACCAATACTTTTCAATTTAATTCAGGAAATAGAAGAAGAGGAAGCACTCCCAAACTCATTCTATAAGGCCAATATCATTCTGATTCTAAAACCAGGCAAAGACACGTCAAAAAAAAAAAAAAAGAAAAGAAAAAGAAAACTTCAGACCAATATCTCCAATGAACATAGATGCAAAAATTCTCAATAAAATTCTGGCAAATCAATACAAAACATATCAAAAAGATCTTGCACCATGATCAAGTGGGATTCATCCCAGGATTGGTATATTGGCTCAACATACATAAATCAATAAATGTAATTCATCCCATCAATAGACTTAAAGATATGAATCATATGATCATCATGTCAAAGCATTTGACAAAATACAGAACCCCTTCATCTTCCAAACACTAGAAAACTAGGGATAACTGGAACATAGCTCAATATTATAATGGCCAACATCATTCTAAATGATAAAAAGTTGAAGGCATTCCCTCTAAAAACTGGAACAAAATAGGGATGCCCTCTTTCAACACTTCTATTTAACATAGTTCTTCAAACACTGACCAGAGCAATTAGACGAAAGAAATTAAAGGGATACACAAAGAAAAAAAAGAAACTCAAATTGGCAGTATTTGCTAATGATATAATTCTATACCTGGAAGATCCTAAAAGTTCCACCACAAAACTTCCAGAACTAGTAAATAAATTCAGCAAAGTAGCAGGATATAAAATCAACACCCCTAAATAAAAGGCATTTCTGTATATCAGTGATAAATCCTCAGAAAGTGAAATGAGGAAAACTACCTCATTCTCAATAGCCTCAAAAAATAAAAAAAATAAAATACTTGGGAATCAACTTAATGAAAGAGGTGAAAGATCTATATAATGAAAATTATATAGATCTGTGAGGTGAATAGAGATCTACATCTTGAGAGGAAATATTTACCCCTCACAAATCAGATAGAGCACTAATCTGTAAGAAATAAATCAAAGAAGATCTTAGAAGATGGAAAGACTACCTTGCTCTTGGATCAGCAGAATTAATATTTTCAAAATGACCATACTGCCAAAAGCACTATACAGATTTAAAGCAATTCTGATCAAAATCCCAATAACATTCCTCATAGAAATAGAAAAAGTAATCATGACATTCACCTGGAAAAATAAGAGACCCAGAATAGCTAAAGCAATTCATAGGAAGAGTAATGTAGATGGCATCACAATACCAGACCTTAAACTGTACTAGAGAGCAATAGTAACAAAAAACAGCATGGTATTGGCTCCAAAACAGACTGGTAGACCAATGTTGCAGAATAGAGGACACAGAGATTAACCCAGAAAACTACAATTATCTTATATTAGACAAAGGTGCCAAAAACTTGCATTGGAGTAAAGATTGCCTTTTTAACAAATGGTATTGGGAAAACTGGAAATTCATATGCAACAAAATGAAATTAAACCCCTACCTCTCTCCATACACAAAATTTAACTCAAAATAGATCAAGGACTTGGGAATAAAACCGGTGAATTCAAACTAAAAAGCTTCTTGTCTGCAAAATAAACCAACTGTGAGGTGAATAGAAAACCTACATCTTGAGAGGAAATATTTACCCCTCACACATCAGATAGAGCACTAATCTGTAGAATATATAAAGAACTCAAAAAGCTAAGCACCAAAAAGAAAAAAAAGAGAAAAAGAAATCCAAGTAATGTAATCAATAAATGAGCCAAGGAACTGAACAAGCACTTCTCAGAAGATGTTATTCAGTCAATCAACAAATATATGAAAAAAATGTTCATTATCACTAGCAATTAGAGAATGCAAATCAAAACTACTCTCAGATTTTATCTCACTACAGACAGAATGGCAGCTATTATGAAGACAAACAACAATAAGTGTTGGCAAGGATGTGGGGGGAAAGGTACAATCATACATTGCTGGTGGGACTGAAAATTGGTGCAGCCAATATGGAAAGCAGTATGGAGATTCCTTGGAAAATTTGTAATGGAACCACAATTTGCCCCAGGTATACTACTCCTCGCTCTATACCCAAAGGACTTAAAAACAGCATACTACAAGGGCACAGCCACTTCAATGTTTATAGCAGAACAATTCACAATAGCTAAACTGTCCTAGATGCCCCTCAATAGATGAATTTTTTTAAAAATGTAATATATATACACAATGGAATATTAATCAGCAATAAAAGAGAATGAAATCATGGCATTAGCAGGTAAATGGACAGAGTTGAAGAATATAATGCTAAGTGAAGTTATCCAATCCCCCAAAACCAAATGCCCAATGTTTTCTCTGATATAAGGAGGCTGATTCATAGTGGGGTATGGAGGGAAAGTGTGGGAATAATAGATGAACTCTAGATAGGGCAGAGGGTTGGAGGGAAATGGGGGGGGGCATGGGGTTATAAATGATGGTGGGATGTGATGGATAACATTATCTAAAGTACATGTATGAAGACATGAATTGGTGTGAATATACTTTGAATATAATCAGAGATATCAAAAATTTGTGCTCTACATTTGTAATATGAATTATAATACATTCTGCTATCATATAAATAAAAAGTGAATAAAAATATTGTCTACACTAAAACTATTTGTAAGAAAGCAATTTCAGCATTTACAAATATAGCTTGCTTAAATCTTCCAGAATCTGATGATGAGATCACCATTAAAACAGAAAGGAAATGTTGTTAAGTTTTTAATTTTTTATTCTGCAGCAAAGATATATTTACAGACAGATCAAGAAGTTATTAACAAAGTAATAATGTCAAGGAATTAGACTCTTACAACTATGGAACAACTGGAGAATATGAGTAGATTTCATGACTTCGTACAAAATTTCAAATGTGAAATGAAATGTGCTTCTCTAACCAGATATAAATGTAATGATTTGAATAATGCAAATACATAGACAATGTGAATATATATAGGGCATTTCTAGAAAAATAATCTTTCTCAAGGTATTAACAACATGCTTTAGTCATCACATCTAAACAGTGTAATGTATCAAACTGTGAAGCCAAAGGAGTCTTTTACCAAATATGTGGCATTAAAACAGAAATAGAGCATTGAAAATTACCATAAAATAAATTTCACCTGTATTTTATTAGCATGAAATAATTCAAAGTGAATATTAAAAGCTTATAAAATAATATTTATTTTGCATCCAGAGAGAATCCATTTGGTGAAATTAAAATTACCTGAGTATACAGAAAAATGTACTGTTTTCATTGGCGTAAATCATTAGCAAAAGATAAGAATGGAATTGGATAGACTTATTTTACTGTGGCTATAAAGTTTAAACAAGAATTTTTTGAAATTAAATATAGCATCAATGACTTGAAAAATGTTCAAAGTGAAGGAAATTGCTGGCAGCAAGTCTACTTAATACATGTTGTATGCATGTGTGTCTGTGTGCTTTGTGATATTTTTATTTAACTATTTTATATATACATATGAAAAGTGCACATGTAGCAAATACACCTTGCAGCATTTTACAAAACCAAACACACCTGTGTAACCAAACCCCAGGTCCTAAAAATATGTTTGCAATATTCCTGAAATGTTATGCTCTATACCAACTATTAGTTTAACTTCCCACAAAATTTACTAATGTTTTACTTAAAACAGCATTTATATGTTCTCAAGCTGTTTTGTGTTTTATACAAAAGTGATCATAGGACAAGAATACATTTGGATATTACTCTGGACTGAATTTTGTTCTCTGCAAATTCATACATCAAAACTCTAACCCATTCCTCTCCCTGCAAAGATATAAGTCCTACCTAGCCTCACATTTGATAATTTTTGGAGTATTTTAGTTTTCAACATCCCCAAGAATATGTGTTTACTATCTTCACTGTAAGATCAACTTTATTTTCCAGATTGTATACTTTGTCTTCATTATCTGATGTTTTCCTTCCAAGTGATATAGTCTGTTGGTTATGTTTTCTATTAAAGTTATTTATTTGGCTTATTGTATCCTTCATTTCAAGGATTTCTGACTTTTTTTTTTTGAGTCTCTGTTTCTTTCTTGAAATAATATTTTGCTCCCTGTATTTGTTCTCTTATTTCTTTGCTTGAGTGATAAATTTTTGCTTGTGTTTACTCATTTAGGTCATTATTTAATTCACAGATCATTGTAATTATGAACCTTCGGAACTAATTTCTCTGAAACTTCATCAACTTTGCTGTCTAGGGGTTCCATTTTTGTAGCATCCTGGTTTGTTTGGGGTACTTTTCTCCCTTGTTTTTTCATGTTGACTATGTGTTTTCCTTTCTTGCCGTGTGGATCTAAGATATTACAGTTTCTTCCCTATATTCTTGTAGTTCTCATGCAGATTATCTGTATCTCAGCTTGATGTTGGGCTTCCAGACCCTGCTAGTGTCCCTCAATATATAGTACTGCAACTAAAGCTGGTGGTGGAAATAGCCCAGGGAATTTGAGATTATAGTGGAGGTGACCCAAAATGGATGCAATATCTTACAGAGATGAGGTTGAAAGGGTGGGCCTCACACTCTATTTGTGGTGCCTGCTCTGAGACGTAGCTTCTTCTAGGCCCTGTCTGTTATCAAAAAGTTAGGGCCTACTGTGTGGGGAAGGCTATGACAATGACTGCAGTGTCTCAAGATGGAAGTGGGTTAGGCTTGCACTCCCAGGTATGGAGGATGAACTCGGACCTACCCTGGACCTGGGTCCTGTGCAAATCTGTGAGGGCAGATTTGGTCTGGGCCTGACCTGACCTCCTGCGGTAGTCTGCTGGTTGGAAGAAGTGGTCCTGTACCAGAGGCTGGGTTCTGGCTGCTGGTGGCAGGTTGGACCCATGCCTACTGTGAACCTGGGTCCCACCCAGGCCAGTGTGGGTGTAACTGAGCTGTGCCAGACCTCCTGTAGAAGTCTTGTAGACAATATTTATTAATACTTTCAAACCTTCGTTTTCATTTTCTATAACTGCCAATTAGTTAACTGCATGACCTATGCACTATTTTGTTGCAATATTTAATGATATAATTTCTTTTGTAATTCCTAAGCATGGTGATCTGAGAAACCAGTAGAATTATAATCCATCTTTACTATGCTTGCATGTGACTTTTAATCATCTAAGACATTTTCCACAAAGTATTTGCAAACACAATGATCTACTGCAAACATATCAGTGTGCAGAGGTATTTTTAAGTGTCTCACAATGTCTTTTCTTCTTTTGACTTTAGCTTAAGTTCAAGATGATGGATTGGAAAATGAGACTGTTAATCTGTTGCTAAAGTAGCAACTTAGAGAGGTGGAAATGGTTCTTGGTTAGCTGCTGAAAGATTGACTCAATGTCATTTTGGACCCACTGTCTAATTCAAATTTAGAATTTTAATTAATATGAAATTCATTTTGAGTGATGTTATAAGGAGTAGTTTTGATTATATTTTATATGAATAAAAAGTCTCATTTTTCCTACTGTTACAAAAACCACTGATAAGAAGAAATATCTCTATGTTATGCTAATTTTTCATTTATGAATGTGGGTGCCTCTGAACACTTTTCTAACAAGTACTGTATATGTTCTTATTTATCCCAATGTAAACATGACCAACTTAGGATGTAAAGTGATATGTAATAATCTTGAACATATTTTTTGTTGTATGAAGATTTGTTGCTTATTATTATCAATTTATATTTTCTTATGAGTTTAAGATTTAGTGTTTCATATTGGAAAGTATTCATCTTATAAATTTTAATTTTAAAGTTCATTGAAATTATAGGTCAATCTTCAAAACATTCTTTCACTTCTAAGAACTCCATATATTTCCATTGTTTTCAGGCCTTCCTTGAGACACATCTTTAATATTTTCTAAATTCTCTTTTAAAAAGTTTCACATAACAGTTGTTAAGTTATCCCTAGAACCTATTGGCTAGGATAGGTTTACTTTTTTAATGCCATTTAGCACCAAAGTTAGATTATATTGAGATATTAGAAATACTTTAATTTCTCTCCTGATTTCCAGTTCTTGTCAACATTTCTATGGTGGAAGCAATCAATTGGCTTCAGCCTACTTATTGTTCTTCAGTTTTGGCACATTATTCTTAGAGTTTACCTCCAATGGTTACTTGTAACAACCAGGCCTTACTCCCTTGGAAGTAGAGAATCATCCTCCTGTGTTCTCTCATCCTCTGTACTAAGTCCTTAGGATGTTTAATTACCCATTAAAGTCATATTAGTCAGTGATATAACCACATGTCAACTCAATATATCCTTGATGGTACAACTGTTAAACATTAAGAACTTCTACTTGGGGCTGGGGTTGTGGCTTAAGCAGTAGTGCGCTCGCCTGGCATGTGTGCAGCCCAGGTTCGATCCTGAGCACCACATACAAACAAAGATGTTGTGTCCACCAAAAACTAAAAAATAAATATTAAAAAAAATTCTCGACGCAACCCTGAGAAGGGGCCCAGCGGCCCGCCTGAGTGACAGACAGACCACCCCAACTGGAGGAGGGGCCTAGCCGCCCACCTCTGCGGTCACTTGACTGAGCTCTGGACAAACATAAGGTTTCCCCAACACACCCCACCTCATCTTATGAGAAAAACTGATGGAACTCATCTTGGAAAATCCCACCAACTCTTAAAACCCACCAACCAGTGGGCGTGGCTACCACCTTGGTTCTGCAGCAGATCAGGCACTTGGTTTACTTCTCAGAGAATAAGAGTAGAGGGGCCACAGGTGGAAGCTCAAGTCCTCTCACACTGACTACCACCACCACCCTGAACCCAGAGACTCAAGCTAGGAATAGACAACACCAACAACTGGAAGAAAAGAAAACAGAGTTCTGAGAAACATTTTTTTTCTTCTTTTTTTTTTTTTCTCTTCTCTCTCTCTCTTCATCCATTCATCCAGTCTCCTCTACCCTTCCCCCTCTGGTCCTCGCAACCTCAACATATGTGAAACCAAGAATTGTGCACGAAAAAGGTCTTTAACAACTGAATCACCAGAATAATATAATATAGAGGAATTGCATATGCCCCAACTCCCTCCCCCCTTTTTATTTTTCTTTTTTCTCTTATTTTCTTTTCCCTGCTCTCTTTTTTCTCTTTCTTTCCTTGTTATTTGTTTTTCTCCTTCTTACTCCCTCTATCCCACTTGCAACAACCTAAATCTTACTGTTTATAAGTAGGGTAATCTTATAAATACAGATAGGAATTTGAATCTATACATTCTTCCATAAATTACCCATCTATTGGTTAGAGCTTTCCAAAGTTACTAAGTTAGATTAACTGCATACCCTCACTCCTTTCCCCCTAAAAATAACATCCTACACCTGAAATTCAGTTTTCTTCAAGCTACCAGAAACGGTATGCCTTTCATAAAACTAATGACTATATTTGTAAACGATAATCAAAACCAACATTTGTAGACATAGAGTCTAGCTATAAATGTAGTAATAAGGAAAACGTGTGCTTAGACGATGTACTATTGATATTGAGAATGGTTAACATTGTCTTTCTCCACAAAAGGGAGACTTTGCAACTATACAAGAGTAACATAAATATATAGGGGGAAAATCAATAACACAACAGTTTCACCAAGCAGAAAGAAATGTGAGCAGTATGAAAAGACAAGGAAAGAAAGGACCACAAGCAATGCAGGTCAACACAACTTTAGAAGAGGTAATATCTGCAGCAGATGGAATGTCAGATAAAGAATTCAGGATATACATGCTTCAGATGATCTGGAGTCTCAAGGAAGACATTAGACAGCAAAATCAGACAATGAAAGATCACTTTGACAATGAATTACATAAACAAATCCAAGAAGCAAAAGATCAACTATACAGGGAGATAGAGGTTATAAAAAACA
Organism: Callospermophilus lateralis; assembly: GCF_048772815.1. Classification (NCBI taxonomy): domain Eukaryota; kingdom Metazoa; phylum Chordata; class Mammalia; order Rodentia; family Sciuridae; genus Callospermophilus; species Callospermophilus lateralis. The sequence goes on from NC_135325.1 coordinate 103,806,438, forward strand.
AACAAACAGAAATCCTAGAAATGCAGGAAGCAAGAAACCAAATTAAAAACTCAAACGAGAGTACTACCAGCAGAGTAGAACACTTAGAAGAAAGAACATCAGACAAAGTATTTCAACTTGGAAAGAACATAGGCAGCTCAGCGAGACTGTTAAGAAACCATGAGCAGACATCCAAGAAATATGGGATAACATAAAGAGAACAAACTTAAGAGTTATTGGGATACAGGAAGGTATAGAGGTCCAAACCAAAGGAATGAGCAATGTGTTCAATGAAATAATATGAGAAAATTTCCCAGACTTGAAGAATGAAACAGAATTCCAAATCCTCGAAGCCTACAGGACGCTGAAGGTGCAAAATCATAAGTGATCCACACCTAGACACATTATAATGAAGATGCCCAACATACAGAATAAGGAGAGAATTTTAAATGCTACAAGAGAAAGGAAGCAGAATACATTTAGGGGTAAACCAATCAGGACAACAGCTGATCTTTCAACACAGACTCTGAAAGCGAGAAGATCCTAGAACAACATATTTCAAATGCTGAAAGAAAATGGGTTCCAATCAAGAATCGTGTATCCAGCGAAATTAAGCTTCAGGATGGAAGATGAAATTAAATCCTTCCACAATAAACAAAAGTTAAAAGAATTTGCAGCTATAAAACCATCTCTTCAAAACATCCTTGGCAAAACATTACATGAAGAGGAAATGGAAAGTAACAATGAAAACGAACAGCGGGCAGTAGTACAGTAAAGGGAAAAAATAATCAAAGAGGAAAAACAAATCATGTTAAGTAACATAAATAAACAAATATGGCTAGAAGTACAAACCATATCTCATTAGTAACCCTAAATGTTAATGGCTTAAACTCAACAATCAAGAGACACAGGCTAGTAGAATGGATCAAAAAAAAAAAAAAAAGATCCAACAATATGATGCCTACAGCAGACGCATTTGATAGGAAAAGACATACATAGACTGAAGGTGAAAGGTTGGGAAAAATCATATCACTCATATGGACCTTGGAAACAAGCAGGAGTGTCCAAACTTATATCAAATAAAATATACTTCAAGCCAAAGTTAATCAAAAGGGATAAAGAAGGACACTACTTACTGCTCAAGGGAACCATACACCAACAAGACATAACAATCATAAATATATATTCCCCAAACAATGGTGCAGCTATGTTCATCAAACAAACTCTTCTCAAGTTCAAGAGTCAAATAGACCACAACACAATAACTATGGGAGACTTCAACACACCTCTCTCACCACTGGACAGATCTTCCAAACAAAAGTTGAATAAAGAAACTATAGAACACAATAATACAATTAATAACCTAGACTTAATTAACATATATAGAATATACCACCCAACATCAAGCAGTTACACTTTTTTTCTCAGCAGCACATGGATCCTTCTCAAAAATAGACAATACATTATGTCACAGGGCAACTCTTAGAAATAATAAAGGAGTAGGGATAATACCATGCATCCTATCTGATCATAATGGAATGAAACTGGAAATAAATGATAAAAGAAGGAAGGAAAAATCCTGCATCACTTGGAGAAAGAACAATATGTTACTGAATGATCAGTGGGTTACAGAAGACATTAAGGAGGAAAATTGAAAAATTCTTAGAGATAAATGAAAACACAGACACAACACATAGGAATCTATGGGACACAATGAAAGCAGTTCTAAGAGGAAAATTCATTGCTTGGAGTTCATTCCTTAAAAAAAAGTAAAAACCAACAAATAAATGATCTCACACTTCATCTCAAAACCCTAGAAAAAGAAGAAAAAAACAACAGCAAAGGTAGTAGAAGGCAAGAAATAATTAAAATCAGAGGTGAAATCAATGAAATAGTAACAAAAGAAACAATTGAAAAAATTGACAAAACTAAAAGTTGGTTCTTTGAAAAAATAAATAAGATCATCAGACCCTTAGCCATGCTAACAAAGAGAAGAAGAGAGAGAACTCAAATTACTAGCATATGGGATGAAAAAGGCAATATCACAACAGACACTACAGAAATACAGAATATGATTAGAAATAATATTGAATCCTTATACTCCAATAAAATAGAAGATAGTGAAGGCATTGATAAATTTCTTAAGTCATATGATCTGCCCAGATTGAGTCAGGAACATATACACAACCTAAACAGACCAATATCAATTGAGGAAATAGAAGAAGCCATCAAAAGAGTACCAACTAAGAAAAGCCAGGACAGGATGGGTATACAGCAGAGTTTTACAAAACCTTTAAAGAAGAACTAAAACCAATACTTTTCAAGCTATTTAGGGAAATAGAAAAAGAGGGAGCTCTTCCAAATTCATTCTACGAGGCCAACATCACCCTGATTCCTAAACCAGACAAAGACACTTCAAAGAAAGAAAACTACACACCAATATCTCTAATGAACATAGACGCAAAAATCCTCAATAAAATTATGGCAAATCGAATACAGAAACATATCAAAAAGATCATGCATCATGATCAAGTAGGATTCATCTCGGGGATGCAAGGCTGGTTCAATATTCAGAAATCAATAAATGTTATTCACCACATCAACAGACTTAAAGATAAGAACCATATAATCATATCGATAGATGCAGAAAAAGCATTAGACAAAGTACAGCATCCCTCTATGTTCAAAACACTAGAATAACTAGGGATAACAGAAACATACCTCAATATTGTAAGAGCTATCTATGCTAAGCCTCAGGCTAGCATTATTCTGAACAGAGAAAAATTGAAGTCATTCCCTGTAAAATCTGGAACAAAACAGGGATGCCCTCTCTCACCACTTCTGTTCAACATAGTTCTCGAAACACTGGCCAGAGCAATTAGACAGACGAAAGAAATTAAAGGCATAAAAATAGGAAAAGAAGAACTCAAATTATCACTATTTGCAGATGAAATGATTCTATACCTAGCAGACCCAAACGTGTCTACAAAAAAATTACTAGAGCTAATAAATGAATTCAGCAAAGTGGCAGGATATAAAATCAACACGTATAAATCATAGGCATTCCTTTGATTTATCAGCGACAAACCTTCTGAAATGGAAATGAGGACAACCACCCCATTCACAATATCCTCAAAAAAAATAAAATAAATAAAATATTTGGGAATCAACCTAACAAAAGAGGTGAAAGATTTATACAATGAAAACTACAGAACTCTAAAGAGAGAAATAGAAGAAAATCTTAAAAGATGGAAAAATATATCCTGTTCATGGATAGGCAGAACTAACATCATCAAAATGGCGATATTACCAAAAGTTCTCTATAGGTTCAATGCAATGCCAATCAAATCCCAACGGCATTTCTTATAGAAATAGATAAAGCAATCATGAAATTCATATGGAAAAATAAAAGACCCAGAATAGCAAAAGAAATTCTAAGAAGGAAGTGTGAATCAGGCACTATAGTGATACCAGACTTCAAACTATACTATAGAGCAATAGTAACAAAAACAGCATGGTACTGGTACCAAAACAGGTGGGTAGACCAATGGTACAGAATAGAGGACACAGAGACCAATCCACAAAATCACAACTATCTTATATTTGATAAAGGGGCTAAAAGCATGCAATGGAGGAAGGATAGCATCTTCAACAATTGGTGCTGGGAAAACTGGAAATCCATATGCAACAAAACGAAACTGAATCCCTTTCTCTCGCCATGCACAAAAGTTAACTCAAAATGGATCAAGGAGCTTGATATCAAATCAGAGACTCTGCATCTGATAGAAGAAAAGTTGGCTCCAATCTACATATTGTGGGGTTGGGCTCAAAATTAATTAATAGGACACCCATAGCACAAGAGTTAATAACAAGTATCAACAAATGGAACTTACTCAAACTAAAAAGTTTTTTCTCAGCAAGAGAAACAATAAGAGAGGTAAATAGGGAGCCTACATCCTGGGAACAAATTTTTACTCCTCACACTTCAGATAGAGCCCTAATATCCACAGTATACAAAGAACTCAAAAAATTAAACAATAAGAAAACAAATAACACAATCAACAAATGGGTCAAGGACCTGAACAGACACTTCTCAGAGGAGGACATACAATCAATAACAAGTACATGAAAAAATGCTCACCATCTCTAGCAGTCAGAGAAATGCAAATCAAAACCACCCTAAGATACCATCTCACTCCAGTAAGATTGGCAGCCATTATGAAGTCAAACAACAACAAGGGCTGGCGAGGATGTGGGGAAAAGGGTACTATTGTACATTGCTGGTGGGACTGCAAATTGGTGTGGCCAATTTGGAAAGCAGTATGGAGATTCTTTGGAAAGCTGGGAATGGAACCACCATTTGACTCAGCTATTCCCCTTCTCGGACTATTCCCTAAAGACCTTAAAAGAGCATACTATAGGGATACTGCTACATTGATGTGATGTTCATAGCAGCACAATTCACAATAGCTAGACTGTGGAACCAACCTAGATGCCTTTCAATAGATGAATGGAGATAGAGGTTATAAAAAACAAACAAACATTAATCTTAGAAATGCAGGAAGCAATAAACCAACTTAAAAACTCAATTGAGAATACTACCAGCAGAGTAGAACACTTAGAAGATAGAACATCAGACAATGAAGACAAAGTATTTCAACTGGAGAAGAACATAGACAGCTCAGCAAAGCTGTTAAGAAACCATGAGCAGAACATTCAAGAAATATGGGATAACATAAAGAGACCAAACTTAAGAGTCATTGGGATACAGGAAGGTACTGAGGTCCATACCAAAGGAATGAGCAATCTATTCAACGAAATAATACGAGAAAACTTCCCAGACTTGAAGAATGAGACAGAATCCCAAATCCTAGAAGCCTACAGGACGCCGAATGTGCAAAATCATAAGAGATCCACACCTAGACACATTATAATGAAGATGCCCAACATACAGAATAAGGAGAGAATTTTAAAAGCTACAAGAGAAAGGAAGCAGATTACATTTAGGGGTAAACCAATCAGGATAACAGCTGATCTTTCAACACAGACTCTCAAAGCTAGAAGATCCTGGAATAACATATTTCAAACACTGAAAGAAAAGGGGTTCCAACCAAGAATTGTGTATCCCGCGAAATTAAGCTTCAGGATGGAAGATGAAATTAAAACCTTCCATGATAAACAAAAGTTAAAAGAATTTGCAGCTAGAAAACCATCTCTTCAAAACATCCTTGGCAAAATATTACAGGAAGAGGAAATGGAAAATATCAATGAAAACCAACAGCGGGAGGTAGTACAGTAAAGGGGGGGGGGGAATAATCAAAGAGGAAAACAAACCATGTTTAGTAACATAAATAAACAAATATGGCTGGAAGAACAACCCATATCTCAATAATAACCCTAAATGTTAATGGCTTAAACTCACCAATTAAGAGACACAGGCTAGTAGAATGGATCACAAAACAAGACCCAACAATATGCTGCCTTCAGGAGACGCATTTGATAGGAAAAGACATACATAGACTGAAGGTGAAAGGTTGGGAAAAATCATATCACTCATATGGACTTCGGAAACAAGCAGGAGTGTCCATACTCATATCAAATAAAATAGATTTCAAGCCAAAGTTAATCAAAAGGGATGAAGAGGGACACTACATACTTCTTAAGGGAACCATACACCAACAAGACATAACAATCATAAATATATATGCCCCAAACAATGGTGCAGCTATGTTCATCAAACAAACTCTTCTCAAGTTCAAGAGTCTAATAGACCACCATACAATAATCATGGGAGACTTCAACACACCTCTCTCACCACTGGACAGATCTTCCAAACAAAAGTTGAATAAGGAAACTGTAGAGCTCAATAACACAATTAATAACCTAGACTTAATTGACATATATAGAATATACCACCCAACATCAAGCAGTTACACTTTTTTCTCAGCAGCACATGGATCCTTCTCAAAAATAGATCATATATTATGTCACAGGGCAACTCTTAGACAATATAAAGGAGTAGAGATAATACCATGCATCTTATCTGACCATAATGGAATGAAATTGAAAATTAACGATAAAAGAAGTAAGGAAAAATCATGCATCACCTGGAGAATGAACAATAGGTTACTGAATGATCAATGGGTTATAGAAGACATCAAGGAGGAAATTAAAAAATTCTTAGAGATAAATGAAAACACAGACACAACATATCGGAATCTATGGGACACATTGAAAGCAGTTCTAAGGGGAAAATTTATTGCTTGGAGTTCATTCCTTAGAAAAAGAAAAAACCAACAAATAAATGATCTAATACTTCAACTCAGAATCCTAGAAAAAGAAGAGCAAAACAACAGCAAAAGAAGTAGAAGACAAGAAATAATTAAAATCAGAGCTGAAATTAATGAAATCGAAACGAAAGAAACAATTGAAAAAATTGACAAAACTAAAAGTTGGTTCTTTGAAAAAATAAATAAAATTGACAGACCCTTAGCCACGCTAACGAAGAGAAGAAGAGAGAGAACTCAAATTACCAGCATACGGGATGAAAAAGGCAATATCACAACAGACACTTCAGAAATACAGAAGATTATCAGAAACTATTTTGAATACTTATACTCCAATAAAATAGAAGATAGTGAAGGCATCGATAAATTTCTTAAGTCATATGATTTGCCCAGATTGAGTCAGGAGGATATTGACAACCTAAACAGACCAATATCAATTGAGGAAATAGAAGATACCATCAAAAGACTACCAACTAAGAAAAGCCCAGGACCGGATGGGTATACAGCAGAGTTTTACAAAACCTTTAAAGAGGAACTAATACCAATACTTTTCAAGCTATTTCAGGAAATAGAAAAAGAGGGAGAACTACCAAATTCATTCTATGAGGCCAACATCACCCTGATTCCTAAACCAGACAAAGACACTACAAAGAAAGAAAACTACAGACCAATATCTCTAATGAACCTAGATGCAAAAATCCTCAATAAACTTCTGGCGAACCGGATACAAAAACATATCAAAAAAATTGTGCACCATGATCAGGTAGGATTTATCCCTGGGATGCAAGGCTGGTTCAATATACGGAAATCAATAAATGTTATTCACCACATCAATAGGCTTAAAAATAAGAACCATATGATCATCTCGATAGATGCGGAAAAAGCATTCGACAAAGTACAGCATCCCTTTATGTTCAAAACTCTAGAAAAAATAGGGATAACAGGAACATACCTCAATATTGTAAAAGCAATCTATGCCAAGCCTCAGGCTAGCATCATTCTGAATGGAGAAAAACTGAAGGCATTCCCTCTAAAATCTGGAACAAGACAGGGATGCCCTCTCTCACCACTTCTGTTCAACATAGTTCTCGAATCACTGGCCAGAGCAATTAGACAGACGAAAGAAATTAAAGGCATAAAAATAGGAAAAGAAGAACTCAAATTATCACTATGTGCAGATGACATGATTCTATACCTAGCAGACCCAAAAGGGTCTACAAAGAAACTATTAGAGCTAATAAATGAATTCAGCAAAGTGGCAGGCTATAAAATCAACACGCATAAATCAAAGGCATTCCTGTATATCAGCGACAAATCCTCTGAAATGGAAATGAGGACAACCACCCCATTCACAATATCCTCAAAAAAAATAAAATACTTGGGAATCAACCTAACAAAAGAGGTGAAAGACTTATACAATGAAAACTACAGAACCCTAAAGAGAGAAATAGAAGAAGATCTTAGAAGATGGAAAAATATACCCTGTTCATGGATAGGTAGAAGTAACATCATCAAAATGGCGATATTACCAAAAGTTCTCTATAGGTTTAATGCAATGCCAATCAAAATCCCAACGGCATTTCTTGTAGAAATAGAGAAAGCAATCATGAAATTCATATGGAAAAATAAAAGACCCAGAATAGCAAAAACAATGCTAAGCAGGAAGTGTGAATCAGGCGGTATAGCTATACCAGACTTCAAACTATACTACAGAGCAATAGTAACAAAAACAGCATGGTACTGGTACCAAAACAGGCGGGTGGACCAATGGTACAGAATAGAGGACACAGAAACCAATCCACAAAACTACAACTATCTTATATTTGATAAAGGGGCTAAAAGCATGCAATGGAAGAAGGATAGCATCTTCAACAAATGGTGTTGGGAAAACTGGAAATCCATATGCAACAAAATGAAACTGAATCCCTTTCTCTCGCCATGCACAAAAGTTAACTCAAAGTGGATCAAGGAACTTGATATCAAATCAGAGACATGGCGTCTGATAGAAGAAAAAGTTGGCTATGATCTACATACTGTGGGGTCGGGCTCCAAATTCCTCAATAGGACACCCATAGCACAACAGTTAATAACTAGAATCAACAAATGGGACTTACTCAAACTAAAAAGTTTTTTCTCAGCAAAAGAAACAATAAGAGAGGTAAATAGGGAGCCTACGTCCTGGGAACAAATCTTTACTCCTCACACTTCAGACAGAGCCCTAATATCCAGAATATACAAAGAACTAAAAAAATTAGACAATGAGATAACGAATAACCCAATCAACAAATGGGCCAAGGACCTGAACAGAAATTTCTCAGAGGAGGACATACAATCAATCAACAAGTATATGAAAAAATGCTCACCATCTCTAGCAGTCAGAGAAATGCAAATCAAAACCACCCTAAGATACCATCTCACTCCAGTAAGATTGGCAGCCATTAGGAAGTCAAACAGCAACAAGTGCTGGCGAGGATGTGGGGAAAAGGGTACTCTTGTACATTGCTGGTGGGACTGCAAATTGGTGCGGCCAATTTGGAAAGCAGTATGGAGATTTCTTGGAAAGCTCGGAATGGAACCACCATTTGATCCAGCTATTCCCCTACTCGGTCTATTCCCTAAAGACCTAAAAAGAGCACACTATAGGGACACTGCTACATCCATGTTCATAGCAGCACAATTCACAATAGCAAGACTGTGGAACCAACCTAGATGCCCTTCAATAGACGAATGGATAAAAAAAATGTGGCATTTATACACAATGGAGTATTACTCTGCATTAAGAAATGACAAAATCATAGAATTTGGAGGGAAATGGATGGCATTAGAGCAGATTATGCTAAGTGAAGCCAGCCAATCCCTTAAAAACAAATGCCAAATGTCTTCTTTGATATAAGGAGAGTAGCTAAGAACAGAGTAGGGACAAAGAGCATGAGAAGAAGATTAACATTAAACAGGGATGAGAGGTGGGAGGGAAAGGGAGAGAGAAGGGAAATTGCATGTAAATGGAAGGAGACCCTCAGGGGTATACAAAATTACATACAAGAGGAAGTGAGGGGAAAGGAGGAAAAATATAAGGGGGAGAAATGAATTACAGTAGAGGGGGTAGAGAGAGAAGAGGGGAGGGGAGGGGGGAGGGGGGATAGTAGAGGACAGGAAAGGCAGCAGAATACAACAGACACCAGAATGGCAATATGTAAATCAATTGTTGTGCAAATGATGTGATTATGCAATCTGTATATGGGGTAAAAATGGGAGCGCATATCCCACTTGAATCAAAGTGTGAAATATGATATATCAAGAACTATGTAATGTTTTGAACAACCTACAATAAAAATTAATTAAAAAAAAAAAAAAAATAGATGAATGGATAAAAAAAAATGTGGCATTTATACACAATGGAGTATTACTCTGCACTAAAAAATGACAAAATCATGTCAGTTGCAGGTAAATGGATGGCATTAGAGCAGATTATGCTAAGTGAAGCTAGCCAATCCCTAAAAAACAAATGCAAAATGTCTTCTTTGATATAAGGAGAACAACTAAGAATAGAGGAGGGAGGAAGAGCATGAGAAGAAGATTAACATTAAACAGGGATGAGAGGTGGAAAGGAAAGGGAGAGAGAAGGGAAATTTCATGGAAACTTAAGGAGACCCTCATTGTTATACAAAATTATATATAAGAGGAAGTGAGGGGAAAGGGAAAATAATAAGAGAGAGAAATAAATAAGAGTAGATGTGGTAGAGAGAGAAGATGGAAGGGGAGAGGAGGGGAGGGGGATAGTAGAGGATAGGAAAGGCAGCAGAATACAACAGACACTAGTATGACAGTATGTAAAAACATGGATGTGTAACTGATGTGATTCTGCAATCTGTATATGGGGTAAAAATGGGAGTTCATAACCCACTTGAATCAAATGTATGAAATATGACATGTCAAGGACTATGTAATGTTTTGAACAACTAATAATAAATTTTTTTAAAAAAAAATTCTCTCTCTCTCTCTCTCTCTCACTCACTCACTCACTTTAAAAAAAAAAGAACTGAGATCCAACATGGCGGCGGGCAGAGAGGCTGCGCTTTTAATGCACCCCCAGTGATGGGGTCATAAAGTCACAAGGATAACTCTTGGATTCTACCAACGGAGATTCTCCTAGCAAAATTCCACTGAAGAGAGACCGCCCGGGAGCTACTAGGATTTTTTTGAAGCGTCTGTGTCACCCAGACGAGCGGAACCCTGCCACGAGACGCGGAGTTCCAGATACACCAGCCACTGTCCACGCACCGTGGATGCAGCTGCAGATCCATCCACCCGCCCGCAGCCAAAGTGACTGGGTCCTGCTAGACGCCGAGATGCAGCTTGGCAGGAAGAAGTCTTTAGCCAAGCCTCCATGAGCCAGGAGCTGAGGCGAACCAGGCCGGACCAGTCCCACCCCTCCCCTCGGACACTCCGGCAAGGAGCCTGGGGCCCGCCACAGCAGAGTAGTGACGTCATCGGAGTTCGGCAGGCGGAATTCCTTCCCAGCAGAATCCACTTTAGCAGGTGTGTGACTCACTCCCCATTCTGATACAAGCAGCGAGGAAACTTCATTGACTTCTCAGGGGTCGTGTCCATAGGGAAGCAGAGGGGATCCCAGCCCCCCAGGCCCCCATATCATCAGCGGTGACCCCCAAGGTCTTAGCCACCAGTTTACCACAGCACTGGGGTTTAAAAGGGACATGCAGTGGAGCTGCAAGTGTAACTAGATCTCTGGGGAATCACTTCTGGGGAACAGGACCTGGCTGGCAGGCTGACAGGAGGAAGGGGGTTAAGGGCTGGAGAAGTGAAATGGCTCTGGACTGACAAGTCTGAGAGACTCCCAGGAGACGCCTTACAGAGATAGCTCTTGGCAGGTAGAGAGCAGATGCTCCGCTTGGAGGGCACAGCTCTGCCTACTGGAAGAGAAGAAGGTGGATCTCTAAGACTTTAATTTTTGTTGTTGTTGTTGTTGTTGTTGTTGCTGCTGTCGATATTTATTTTCTCTCCTTCTTCTCTCCCTGTTATTTTCTCCCCTTTTCCTTCTCTCTTTCTACCCCATTTCAAGTTTTATTGTTCTTTTCATTCCCCTCTAATCTATCTCTCTCTCTATCCTTTTTTCTTTTTAACAGCACCTTCATTCCCCTATTCCCCAACTCTCATCCCAAGCATTACATCTTCCATTGCGTGTAATTGTCTAAATTCAAATAGGTGAATGTCTCGAGGATGTCTATAAGACTCCTAAATACCTAGCTACTACCAACACCCTGATCCAATTGCTGGGTAGTATCTAACTTCAGTGGAGCAAACTTCTAAAGTAGCCAAGACATACTAACCATCGTACCACCATGGCACCTAACCTAAACATATAGTCCTAAGAACAAACAACAAATCACTATATGCATACAGAACCTAGAAGCCTTATATGAATTGAATGAATCAGCTTTAAAGTACAACAAAGCCCAACATTTCTAGGCATAATCTCCCACCACAAAAGAGAGACAACAGAGATATACAAAGCCAAAACAAATGTATAGGAGAAAGCAGTTACAAAGCAGTCAAACAGAGCTGGAAAGCAACGTGAAAAACATGAAAAAACAAGGGGAAAAAGGGTTACAAACAATGCAGGACAACCTAAATATACAGGAGGACATAGAAGAATCAGAAACATGGACAGGGAAAGAAATCAAGGCATACCTAACTCAGATGGAATAGTATATTAGAGAAGACATGAGACAGCAAGTCCAAGCATTGAAAGTATATTTTGAAAAGGAACTAAACACACAAATTCAATCCGCAAAGAATGAGCTTTACCAGGAGATAGAGGTTTTAAAATAAAATCAAATCGTAATCCTAAAAATGCAAAAAACCATAAATCAGATTAAAAGCACTAATGAGAATATTACAAACAGACTAGATCAAGTAGAAGTCAGAACATCAGATAATGAAGAGAAAGTATATCAACTTGAAAAGAATATAATCAACACGGAAAAGATGCTTAAATCTCACGAGCAATCTATCCAAGAGATATGGGATCTCATCAAAAAACCAAATTTGAGAGTCATTTGGATAGAAGAAGGCACAGAGGTTCAGTCCAAAGGAATGGATAACTTATTAAATGAAATAATACTAGAAAACTTCCCAGAGATGAAAGATGGAATGGATTGCCAAATCCTGGAAGCCTACAGGACCCCAAACATCCAAAACCATAATAGACCAACTCCCCAACTCCAAGACACATAATTATGAAGATAGCTAACATACAGGACAAGGAGAGAATACTAAAGCTACGAGAGAAAGGAGGCAGATTACATTCAGGGGTAAACCAATTAGGTTAATGACTGATTTTTCATCACAGACTTTGAAAGCAAGAAGATCCTAGAACAACATATTTCAAACTCTGAAAAATAATGGATTCCAACCAAGAATACTGTATCCAGCAAAACTAAGCTTCAGATTTGACAATGAAATTAAAATATTTCACGATAAACAAAAGCTAAAAGAATTCGCAGCCAGAAAACCAGCACTGCAAAGCATTTTGAGCAAAATATTACAAGAAGAGGAATTGAAAAATAGCGCCCAAAACTAACAGTGGGAGGTATCTCAGTAAAGGGGGAGAAAAATAACCAAAGAGGGAAAACTAGCCAATCTAAAATAAATAAATAAATAAACATGACTGGAAGTACAAACCATATTTCAATTGTAACCTTAAATGTTAATGGCTTAAATTTTCCAATCAAGAGACATAGGCTAGTAACCTGGATTAAAAAAACCAATCCAACAATATGCTGCCTTCAGGAGACTCATATGATAGGAAAAGACATACACAGACTGAAGGTGAAAGGTTGGGAAAAATCATACCACTCACATGGCCCTCAGAAGCAAGCAGGACTGGCCATACTCATATCGAATAAAGTCAACTTCAAACCTAAGGTAATAAAAAGGGATAAAGAAGGACACTATATACTGTTAAAAGGAACCATCCACCATCAAGACATAACAATTATCAATTTGTATGCACCAAACCATGGTGCTGCAACGTTCATAAAACAAACTCTCCTCAAGATCAAGAGTCAAATAGATCACAACACAATAATTATGGGGGACTTCAACACACCGCTCTCGCCATTGGACAGATCCTCTAGACAAAAGCTGAACAAAGAAACTATAAAACTCAATAACGCAATCAATAACCTAGACTTAACTGACATATATAGAACATATCAACCATCATCAAGTGGATACACATTCTTCTCAGCAGCACATGGATCCTACTCAAAGATAGACCATGTATTATGCCATAGGGCGACTCTCAGTAAATATAAAGGTGTGGAGATAATACCATGCACCATATCTGACCATAATGGAATGAAACTGGAAATCAATAATAAAAGAAGGAAGGAAAAATCCTGCATCACCTGGAAAATGAACAATATGTTACTGAATGATCAACGGGTTACAGAAGATATAAAGGAGGAAATCAAAAAATTCCTAGAGATAAACGACAATACAGACACAACATACCGGAATCTATGGGACACAATGAAAGCAGTTTTAAGAGGGAAATTCATTTCCTGGAGTTCATTCCTCAAAAAAAGAAAAAAAACAACAAATAAATGAACTCACACTACATCTTAAAACCTTAGAAAAGGAAGAGCAAAACAACAGCAAATATAGCAGAAGACAAGAAATAATTAAAATCAGAGTGGAAATCAACGAAATTGAAACAAAAAAAAACATTGAAAAAATTGATAAAACTAAAAGTTGGTTCTTTGAAAAAATAAATAAGATTGACAGAACCTTAGCCATGCTATCGAAGAGAAGAAGAGAGAGAACGCAAATTACTAACATACGGGATGAAAAAGGCCATATCACAACAGACACTACAGAAATACAGAAGATAATTAAAAAGTATTTTGAAACCCTATATTCCAATAAAATAGAAGATAGTGAAGATATCGATAAATTTCTTAAGTCATATGATCTGCCCAGATTGAGTCAGGAAGACACACACAATTTAAACAGACCAATAACAAAAGAAGAAATTGAAGAGGCCATCAAAAGACTACCAACTAAGAAAAGCCCGGGACCGGATGGGTATACAGCAGAGTTTTACAAAACCTTCAAAGAAGCATTAATACCAATACTTTTCAAGCTATTTCAAGAAATAGAAAAAGAAGGAGCTCTTCCCAATTCATTCTATGAGGCCAACATAACCCTGATCCCAAAACCAGACAAAGACACTTCAAAGAAAGAAAACTATAGACCAATATCTCTAATGAACTTAGATGCAAAAATTCTCAATAAAATCCTGGCGAATCGAATGCAAAAGCATATCAAAAAAATTGTGCACCATGATCAAGTAGGATTCATCCCTGGGATGCAAGGCTGGTTCAATATACGGAAATCAATAAATGTTATTCACCACATCAATAGACTTAAAGATAAGAACCATATGATCATCTCGATAGATGCAGAAAAAGCATTCGACAAAGTACAGCATTCCTTTATGTTCAAAACACTAGAAAACTAGGGATAACAGGAACTTACCTCAACATTGTAAAAGCTATATATGCTAAGCCTCAGGCTAACATCATTCTAAATGGAGAAAAACTGAAGGCATTCCCTCTAAAATCTGGAACTAGACAGGGATGCCCTCTCTCACCACTTCTATTCAACTTAGTTCTTGAAGTACTAGCCAGAGCAATTAGACAGACAAAAGAAATTAAAGGCATAAAAATAGGAAAAGAAGAACTTAAATTATCGCTATTTGCGGATGACATGATAATATACTTAACAGACCCAAAAGGGTCTACAAAGAAACTGCTAGAGCTAATAAATGAATTCAGCAAAGTGGCAGAATATAAAATCAACACGCATAAATCAAAGACATTCCTGTATATCAGCAACAAAACTTCTGAAATGGAAATGAGGAAAACCATCCCATTCTCAATATCCTCAAAAAAATAAAATACTTGGGAATCAACCTAACAAAAGAGGTGAAAGATTTATACAATGAAAACTACAGAACCCTAAAGAGAGAGATAGAATAAGATCTTAGAAGATGGAAAAATGTAACCTGTTCATGGATAGGCAGAACTAACATTATCAAAATGGCGATATTACCCAAAGTTCTCTACAGGTTAAATGCGATGCCAATCAAAATCCCAATGGCATTGCTTGTAGAAATAGATAAAGCAATCATGAAATTCATATGGAATAACAAAAGACACAGAATAGCAAAAGCAATTCTAAGCAGGAAGTGTGAATCTGGAGGTATAGCGATACCAGAGTTCAAACTGTACTACAATGCAATAGTAACAAAAACAGCATGGTACTGGTACCAAAACAGGCAGGTGGATCAATGGTACAGAATAGAGGACACAGAGACCAATTTACAAAATTACAACTTTCTTATATTTGATAAAGGGTCTAAAAACATGCAATGGAGGAAGGATAGCATCTTCAACAAATGGTGCTGGGAAAATTGGAAGTCCATATGCAACAAAATGAAACTGAATCCCTTTCTCTCGCCATGCACAAAAGTTAATTCAAAATGGATCAAGGAACTTGATATCAAATCAGAGACCCTGCACCTGATAGAAGAAAAAGTTGGCTCCGATCTACATATTGTGGGGTCAGGCTCCAAATTCCTTAATATGACGCCCATAGCACAAGAGTTAATAACAAGAATAAACAAATGGGACTTACTTAAACTAAAAAGTTTTTTCTCAGCAAGAGAAACAATAAGATAATTAAATAGGGAGCCTACGTCCTGGGAACAAATCTTTACTCCTCACACTTCAGATAGAGCCCTAATTTCCATCATATACAAAGAACTCAAAAAATTAAACAATAAGATAACAAATAACCCAATCAACAAATGGGCCAAGGACCTGAACAGACACTTCTCAGAAGAGGACATTCAATCAATCAATAAGTACATGAAAAAATGCTCACCATCTCTAGCAGTCAGAGAAATGCAAATCAAAACCACCCTAAGATACCATCTCACTCCAGTAAGATTGGCAGCCATTAGGAAGTCAAACAACAATAAGTGCTGGCGAGGATGCGGGGAAAAGGGTACACTTGTATATTGCTGGTGGGACTGCAAATTGGTGCAGCCAATATGGAAAGCAGTATGGAGATACCTGGGAAAGCTGGGAATGGAACCACCATTTGACCCAGCTATCGCCCTCCTCGGAATATTCCCTGAGGACCTTAAAAGAGCATACTATAGGGATACTGCCACATCAATGATCATAGCAGCACAATTCACAATAGCTAGACTGTGGAACCAACCTAGATGCCCTTCAATAGATGAATGGATAAAAAATGTGGCATCTATACACAATGGAGTATTATGCAGCACTAAAAAACAACAAAATCATGGAATTTGCAGTTAAATGGATGGCATTAGAGCAGATTATGCTAAGTGAAGCTAGCCAATCCTTAAAAAACAAATGGCAAATGTCTTCTTTGATTTAAGGAGAGCAACTAAGAACTGAACAGAGGGAAAGAGCATGAGGAAAATATTAACATTAAACTAAGACGAGTGATAGGAGGGAAAGGGAGAGAGAAGGGAAAGTGCATGGAAACGGAAGGACACCCTCATTTTTATACGAAATCACATATACAAGGTTGTGAGGGGAAAGGGGGGGAAGGGAGAGAATGGAACAACAACAGATGAGGTAGAGAGGGAAGATGGGAGGGGAGGGGGGGGATAGTAGGGGTTAGGAAAGACAGCAGAATACAACAGTCACTAATATGGCATTATGCAAACAATCGTGAATATGTAACTGATGTGATTCTGCAATTTGTATTTGGGGTAAAAATGGAAATGCATAACTCACTTGGATCAAATGTATGAAAGATGAAAAAAATAAAAATAATATAAAAAAAAGAGCAAAAAAAAAGAACTTCTACTCCCTTGGCTTATACCTACTTATACCCAAAGGACTTAAAAATAGCAAACTGCAAGGCTATAGCCACCTCAATGTTAACAGCAGCACAATTCACAATAGCTAAATGTGGAAACAACCTAGATGCCCTTTAATAGATGAATGGATTTTTAAAATGTGGCATATATACACAATGGAAAATTACTCAGCAATAAAAAAGAATAAAATCATGACATTTGCAGGTAAATGGATGGAATTAGAGAAAATAATGCTAAGTGAAGTTAGACAATCCCCCCCACACACAAAAAATGGAGAATGTTTTCTCTGATATAAGGAGGCTGATTCATAGTGGGGTAGGGAGCGGGAGCATGGGAGGAATAGAGGAACTCTAGATAGGGCAGTGGGGTGGGAGGGGAAGGGAGGGGACATGGGATTAGAAATGATGGTGGAATGTGATGGAAATCATTATCTAAAGTACATGTATGAAGACAGGATTGTCTCATAGGTTTAACCTAAGGAATTGTTTACCCAGGTGTTGCAGGTCAATAAAGAAATCTTAAGATAAATGAAAATCAATAACCACTATAAGAGTAGAGTAGACACCCTCTTCATGCTTTTGATTCTCTTGTTGTTCAGAAGCTTTTTAGTTTGATGCTGTGCGACTTGATTCTTCAGCATTTTTTTTCTTGAGTAAGTACATGTACAGATATGATGGATTGTTAGCCCTGTGTTTTCTTCTAGCAGTTGGTCTATTTCATAGTCTTTAATCCACTTTATGTTGAGCTTTGTACCATGTGACAGAGATCTCATTTCATTTTTCTTCAGTTAATATCCAGTTTTCCCAGCACCATTGTTAAAAAGTCTCTGCACAACACATATTTTGGTACCTTTGTTAAGTATCGAATTACTGAAAGTTTGTGTGATTGTCCTGTGTCTTATACTCTATTACATTGTTCTTCATGTCTATTTTCATGCCAGTATTATTGTTTTTGTTACTATAGCTCTATAGTGAATTTGAGATCAGATATTTGAATGCTTCCTGTATTGATCTTCTTGCTCATGATTGTTTTGGCTATCTTAGAACTCTAACTCTTTCAAATTAATTTTGTAACTGTTTTTCCAAGTTCTGTGAAGAATGTCTATCATATTTTGATGGATTTGCCATGAATCCGTATGTTACTTTTTACCAAAAAAGTAACATTTTAGCAATAACAATTCTGCCTATCCATGAATATGTGAAGTTTTTGCATCTTCTGAAGTCTTCATTTTTTTTCTTCAGTGTTATATTTTTCAGTAGTGGATGTAATTTGTCTCCTTGGTTAGATTAATTCCCAAGGATTTTTTGAGGTTGTTGTGAATGGGAAGATTTTCCTTATTACCTTCTCATTAGAATCACTATTGTAGTATTAGAAAGTTATTGATTTATGAATATTGGCCTTTTATCATTATTACTTGCTAAATTAATTTGTCAGCTCTGGAAGTTGTTGGTGGAGTTTTTTGGGGTCTTCTAGATGTAAGATCCTGTCATCAACAAACAGATAATTCATATTTTCCTATTTGTTTTCCTTCAGTTTTCCTCTTTTATCTGAATTATTTGGCTAGAATTTAAAAATTTACATTGAATACAAGTGATAAGAATGAAAATTTTTGTCTTATTTCTGGTTTTAGAGGAAATGCTTTCAATCCTTCTTCAAGTCACTTTTATCACTAGTTTCTCCAGAGTTTGTAGCATGAATGAGTACTGGATTTGAACATAGTTCTTTTCGGTATCTATTGAAATGTTGGTATGATAGTTGTGCTTAATTCTATTTATGTGGGGAGTTATACATACTATTTTGCATATGTTAACACAACTTCACATCCCTGTGATAAAACACACTCAATCATGGTGTATTATCTTCTTGAGGTGTTTTTGAATGTGGTTTGCTAATATTTGATTAAGAATTTTAGCATCTATGTTCATTAGGAATATTCATATATAGTTTTATTTCATTGATGCATCTTTGTACCATTTGGTTATCAGGGTTATCCTGGCTTCATAGAACATATTTAAAGTGTCTGCTCCTTTTCAATTTCCTGGAATAATTTAGACTGGTGTTATTTTTTATTAAAGATCTAGTAGAAATAAGCTAAGAATATATTTGGTCCTCATTTTATCTTTTTTATTTTTTTGAATATTATTATTTTTTAATTTATTCTAATTTGTTATACATGATGGCAGAATGCAATTCATTTCATATTACACATATCAAGCACAATTTTTCAAGACACTGATTGTACACAAAATATTTTCACACTATTTGTATCTTATACATGTACTTAGTGTAATGATGTCTAACTCATTCCACCATCATTCTTACCCCCTTGCCCCCACCTTTCCCCTCCCTCCCCTTTGCCCTATCTAAAGTTCCTCCATTCCTCCCATGCTCCCCCCCCAATCACAATTATGGGTACCCATCCTCATATCAAAGAAAACATTCAGCCTTTGTTTTTTGGGGGGGATTGGCTTACTTCACTTAGCATTATATTCTCCAACTTCATCAATTTGCCTGCAAATTCCATGTTTTTATTCTCTTTTAATCCTGAGTAATGTTCCATTGTGTATGTATACCAAAGTTTTCTTATCCATTCATCTACTGAAGGGCATCTGGGTTGGTTCTATAATTTAGCTATTGTGAATTGTGCTACTATAAACATTGATATGGCTGTGTCCCTGTAGTATGCTGTTTTTAAGTCATTTGTGTATTAACTGAGGTGTGCAATAGCTGGGTCAAATGATGCTTCCATTCCAAGTTTTCCAAGGAATCTCCATACTGCTTTCCAGATTGGCTACATCAATTTGCAGTCCCACCAGCAATGTATGAGTGTGCCTTTTTCCCCAAATCCTGGCCAACTCTTATTGTTGTTTGTATTCTTGATAGCTGAGCTGCCATTCTGATTGGAGTGAGATGAAATCTCAGAGTAGTTTTAATTTGCATTTCTCTAATTGCTGAAGATGTTGAATTTTTCATGTTTTTGAATTACTTGTATAACCTCTTCTGAGAAGTATCTGTTCAGTTCCTTGGCCCATTTATTGATTGGGATATTCTTTTGGTGCTAAGGTTTTGAGAGTTTTATATATGCTAGAGATTAATGCTCTATCTGATGTGCTTGTGGTATAGATTTGCTCCCATTCTGTAGGCTCTCTATTTACCTCACTGATTGTTTCTTTTGCTGAGAAGAAGCTTTTTAGTTTTTATCCATCCCATTTATTGATGATTGGTTTTAATTGTTGTGCTACAGGAGTTTTATCAAAAAAGGTGGGGCCTAATCCAACATGATGGACATCTGAGCCTACTTTTTATTCCATTAAGTGGAATTTCTCTGGTTTAATTCATAGGTCCTTGATCCACTTTGAGTTGAGTTTTGTGCATGGTGAGAGATACAGGTTTAATTTTATTTTGTTACATGCAGCTTTTTAGTTTTCCCAGCACCATTTGTTGAAAAGGCTATCTTTTCCCTAAGGTATGTTTTTGGCACCTTTGTCTAATATAAGTTAACTGAAATTATGTAGATTAGACTCTGTGTCCTTTATTCTGTACCACTGGTGTACAGGTCTATTTTGGTGCCAATATCATTCTATTTTTGTTACTATTGCTCTGTAGTATAGTAGTGCATCATGATTAAGTAGGGTTCACCCCAGGAATGCAAGGTTGGTTCAACATATGGAAATCAATAAATGCTGTTTATCACATCAATAGACTCAAAGATAAAAATCTCAATAGATGCTGAGAAAGCATTTGATAAAATATAGCATCCCTTCATGTTCAAAATGCCAGAAAAACTAAGAATAACAGGAACATATCTCAACATTGTAAAGTCTATCTATGCTATGCCCCAAGCCAACATCATTCTAAATGGATAAAAATTGAAAGCATTTTCTCTAAAAACTGGAACAAGACAGGATGCCCTCTGTCACCACTTCTATTTAACATAGTTCTTGAAACTCTAGCCAGAACAATCAGACAGATGAAAGAAATTAAAAGAATATGGATAGGAAAAGTAGAACTCAAATTATCACTATTTGCAGAAGATATGATTCTATACATAGAAGAGCCAAAACATTCCTCCAGAAATCTCCTAGAACTAATAAATTAATTCATCAAAGTAGCTGGATATAAAATAAACACCCAAAAATCAAAGGCATTTCTGTACATCAGTGACAAATCCACTGAACGTGAAACTAGGAAAACACCCCTTTTACAATAGCCTCAAAAAAATAGTCGGGAATAAATTTAATGAAAGAGGTGAAAGACTTCTACAATGAAAACTACAAAACACTAAAGAAAGAAATTAAAGAAGACCTTAGAAGTTGGAAATATCTACCTTGCTTTTGGATAGGCAGAATTAATATTGTCAAAATGACCATACTACTAAAAGCACTATACAGACTCAATGCAATCCCAATCAAAATCCCAATGGCATTCCTTATAGAAATAGAAAAAAGCAATGATGAAATTCATCTAGAAAAATAAGAGACCCAGAATAGCCAAAGCAATCCTTACCAAGAAGAGGGAAGCTGGTGGCATTACTATTCCAGACCTCATCTTTTCTTTTGTTTGGAAGTTTTTAATGGCTGTTTTAATTTAGTTACTTCATTCCAAGGTCTGATTAGGTTTTGTAAGTTTCTAGTTCCATTTGTTCATATGTGTCTAGAAATTTGTCTATGTCTTCTAGATTTTCCAGTTTATTGAAGTATAAATTTTCAAAATAGTTTATCATGCTACTCTAGATTTCAAAAGTGTCTGTATTGTTATCTCCCATTCATTTTTAATTTTATTTATTTAAGTCATCTCTTTTTGTTAATTTGGCTAAGTGTGTATCTTACTTATCTTTTCAGAGAATCAATTATTTATTGCATTGTGTGTTGTTGTATTGTGTTTTTTATTTAATTATCAGTTTCATGAATTTCAGCTCTGGTCTTAGTAATTTTATGTCATCTGCTGAATTTTTAATTACCTGTTCTTCCTTTTGTAAGACTTTGATATTGAGCATAAGTCAGTTATTTCAGATCTAAACTTTTAAAGGTTTGGCAACCTAAGCTAGAAATTCTCCTATTATAACTCTTTTCAGACTGTCCCAGAGATTTTGATGTGTTGTATAACTGTTCTCATTTGTTTTCTCAGAAATTTTTGATTTCTCTTATTTCTTCTATGATCCATTCTTCATTTAAAGGAGTATTATTCAGGGCTAGGGTTGTCGCTCAGTGATAGAGTGCTCGCCTAGCATTGTGAGGCCCTGGGTTCGATCCTCAGCACCACATAAACATAAATAAATTAGAAAAAATTATGTTATGTTATAAATTTTTTAAAAAAGAGTATTATTCAATTTCCAGGTATTTGTGTGGTTTCTATTATTTTTCTTGCTGTTTATTTTATTTTCTTTGCATTATTATCTAACAGTATGCATGGGATTATTGTATTTGCTAAGATTTACATGTGACTGGGAGTATGGTCTATTTTGACAATTTTCCACGAGCTTCTGAGAAGAAAAACTCTTTTGAGGTGAAATAATCTTTAATTATCTATTACATCAATTTTATTAATAATATTGTTTAGGTAGGAAATTCCTTTATTGATTTTATGGTTGGAGACCAGCCTTTTGGTGATAAGGGATCTGTTTAAATTACATAATATTTTAGTCAGCTTTATCACTGTTGTGATTAAAGGATCTGACTAGAAGAACTATAGAAGAGGAAGAGTTTGTTTGAGGGCTCACAGTTTCAGGGGTATTAGTCCATAGAAGGCCAGCTTTGTTCCTCAGGGCTCAAGCTGAGACTGAACACTATGGTGGAAGAGTGGGCAGGGGGGGAGCAGCTCATATCATGGTGAACGAAAAGCAAGGGCATGTCCCTATTCACTCATCTCTTCCATTATCTTCCTATAGTGAATCCCCTCCCATTTAATCCCTATTAAGGAATTAGTGCACTGATTAATTTAAGGCTCTCGTGATCCAATCATTTCTAATCTATCCTTTTTTTTTTTTTTTGCATTTTCTTACAAATGAGCTTTTGGTGGACACCTCGTTGAAACTATTACAGATTTTCATGCTCTGTATTTATTTGGGGGTCTGTAACCCTTTGATTGAGGGTTAAGTTGGAGGTTATTAAATCTAATATTTTTCTGTTCCCCACATAACCAGCAGCTGTGGGGCTAAGAGACAAAGCTGGCTATAGTACCTCTCAGCTTCTCATCTCCCAGTATAGGATGAGATAGATTGGTTAATACTGACCAATTCTAGATTGTTATAGTGTGCGGGTGCAGAGTTCTAAACTGGAAGTTCCAGTAGCTGGAGTTTAACCTTGGTTGACCCTTGGATCTCTTTCAGTGGGCATTTTAGATATGATACACAGCTCCTGTTGATGGGGAGATGCTGATCTCTGTTGGAACTCTGGGGTACCAACAACAAATGGTATTGTCTTTCCTTGGTATTCCTTGGTACAATTTTATTTGTGCCTATTTCAGTCCCACTGGTCCATGCACACTCTGGGGATCATGATAGTTGAGTAGTTGGCAACTTCTTTATAAGTTCTCCATTGCCTGCCTCTGATTATGGCCCTGCAGTGCTTACAAATGATTCTCATACCAGTGACCCTGGTTCCTGCCAAACTATAGACCAAGGATTCAAGCAATTTTGGTTATCTTTACTCAACAGCTTCTACTGATTCTGGGTCCATTTAGATAAGTCTCACTCTGTATTCTACAGGTTCCCCAAGCCATTTTTTATGCCATTCTTTCATTCCTCTCTACCTGTGCTCACCCTCCCCTGAACAATCCAGTTGCGCTGCATTGCCACCAGCCACACTGTCTCATCTCTAATTTATTATTTCCTATAATATGTTATAAGTTTCTGACTTTCTGTGTCTCTACAGTTTCTTTTACTTTCCAGTATTTACTTTGAGATAGATCCCTTAATTACCCACCTCCCTAAGAACCAGTCTTTGCACATTGTAAGTCTGGTGCTGAGGAACTGTTGGGGAGTGCATCCTTCCTCTAGTCTGCCATCTTCCATGCCCCCATGTTCTACTTTAAAAAAATATATTTTGTAGTTGTAGATGGACAGCATGCTTTTACTTTATTTTTATTTCATTTTTATGTAGTGCTGAGATGAACCCAGTGCCTCACACATGCTAAGTAAGAGCTCTGCCACTGAGCTACAGCCCCATCCCCAATGCTCTACTTTTTTGTTACAGCAGCATTCTACTCTAAGATATTCATTTCTGTATCAGGTATCTATTGCAGTACACACACACACACACACACACAAAAACACCAACACTTAAGTGGATTAAATATAATTATTAATAATTCTTTTAGTTGTCTTAACATTTTTGGTGTGTTCTTTAACAACATATGTGCTGGTTGCATTGATCAATAGCCTAGAAGATTTCTTCAACATTTTGCACCTTCACTAGGATGACTGATTAAACTGTAAACTGGATGGATTAGATAGGAATTTTTACCTCAAACAGTTCCTCTAGTTTAAAGTCTAGAAACCTTCCTATGGTGTTTAGTTTCAAAGAAAAAGTAAAGGCAAAAAGTGTATCACCTCTTAACACATAGGAACAGACAGCAGCACAGTATCATTTCTGTCATATTATATTGATCACAATAAGTCACAAGATCAACCTATATCTACATGGAAGGGAAACAGATGACCTTTACATGAGATAAATGACATGTACTTACATAAATTAGAAGGCATGCTGAAGGTCAACTTTGCATATTCTCCACTAGAGGTAGTGTGTTATTCTATGTAACCTAAAGTAAAAATTAATGAGTTAGAAATTTGACACTGTGCTTGGGAATACATTCAGGACATCTTTGGTATGTTTAGCTCTAAAATGTTAACTAGGATTCAATTCACTAGAAGTCTCAAATAATCAGTGTCTTTGACATTTCAACCTATTTGAAAAGAGGATAATAGAAAAATAACATGTTAACTTAAGAAAAATACAACTCAAAGGCACATTTCAAGAAATATTCCAGATTTAGTACCTAAGTAGCTTAGTCTCCTATACGTTTAACATCTAAACTTATATACATGTTAACTGCAGTATTGATAGATTACCCTGAAGGACTTCAGGATTTTCTAAGAGACATTCTATTAAGTTAATTTTACTATAGATGACACAATGTAGAAACAGGCATTTTAGAAAAATATTGAATGACCCAAGGTGAAACAAAGTGTTTTTTGCTTAATTGCCTCTTAAGCAGAACATTTAAACAATCTCTACCTACTTCTTAGGCATCCTTGTTAATCAGAGTTTTAATGTGTTTTGTGAACTTAGTTCAATTCAAAATGCTTTATGTATTCTAGAATCTTAAATATAAATTGTAGATAAAATAAGGTAAAATATTTCAAGAGTATATTTTTAAAACTTAGAATGAGGTAGATAAAAATCATAATTGGATCCATTTGCAGGCAAATTAAATTGATCAGAGTAAAGGAACAATTCTCATGCACTGAAAAGAAGAAATAATTTATATTCAAATACATTGAAATAATCACTATTTCCCCTTCAAATTTAAACTCATTTATTATAACTTCTACCTTTGTCTTGTATGTATTGAAAATTTTAAGTAACATTAAAAATGAGATGTAGAAATCTAATCTCCATTTCACTTTCAGAGTTTTAAAAGTAATCTCTCCCATTTCTAATTCTTCATTTTGATAATTTAGCATTAACTGAGAGAAGAGATAGATAAATAATGGGATTGCATGTTTACCTTAGAAAAAACAAAGTCATTTCTAAAGTAAGGAAACATATAAGACATAATCTAAATCTGGATAATCTAAATCTAAATAATCTAAATAATGTCTTAATATTTTGTATTACATTTAAAATATCTACTTTCTCACAACATTGTGGATGTGAGAGTCAGGGGCAAAAAGAAAAAAATAATAAATGTATATACAGACTTGGCCTGTATGTATCATGTAATGAAATTAGCATTTTATATTCTGAAATTTCATAATAATTATTTTTAGCTTGGGGATGATTGTCCCATAGAACCAAAGTTATAACTAAAGGTAGTTTCCTCAGATAATGCAATTTAAAACAAAACTTCCAACAGATTTGTCATTTTCTTAAACATTGAAAAAATATTTATAATCTTTTTGATGTTAGTATTACATCTAAAAAAGATTATTCTCATATCTGATATTAGGTTGAGAAAGACATCTGTGTCTTAGTTCCTCTCAGAAGTCACGCCATACGAAATCCTAGTTTCTTATATTTTCCAGGCATATATTTCTGTTCTACTTTTTAATTTTCATTAATAGCTTCATATCTGCCTTTCAGTCCAGTTATTCTTTTTTTATGTTTTGCATAAACTGTTATATAATCCCTTTATTACATTATGAAGTTATATGCATACAAATATATGTATAATTTATTTTTAAAAATTTTATTTATACATTTTTTCACATCCAACTGCTGCTTTTACAGAAGTACAGTGAATGCTCTAGTCAAAATGGAAGTTGTAAGAATAAGGGAAAAGCATTGCATGTTTTGATTGTGGTAATACATATTGAATTGTACATATAAAATCAGTGAATAACGTAAGTGCATTCAAAATTCTCTCCTTCATTCTTTTGAGGTATATAGCTCATTATTAGTAGTTATACTTGTCCTACTGTGCCATAGAATGCCAAAACATTTTCCTTGTTGTATTACAGAGCAAGGGTCTGTCATAGAGCTGAGACAAACACGATCATCCTTTCTCACCAGTTCTTGAGATAATGCCTGAATGATTTCAGATATGTTGCCTGAAGTAGCAGATATGAATTTATACAAAGGGTTAAAAAAAGAGAAAAGGGGGCACTCTTAAAGAAAAGTGCGGGTCCTCTCCAAGAGGAGAAGGATGGTGTACACTTCCTTTTGTCCAGTTTTATTGGGGGCCACAGAGAAGTTTCTGGAGAGGTCTGCTCAGGACTACCTCTTGACTTTTACTGACAATAGGATGACAACAGACTTTCATATACTCACAGTATATAGAGAAAGTCCAAGGGAAATCTAGGTCACTTTGGTCCATGCTGATCATTTTAATTATCTTTTAAACATTCTATGGTTAGAAAGAATTATCCCTATCTCCCCAAGTTCTGCGATATGGTCTGTATAAAGTTCCCTAATGCACCCCCCCACACACACACACAGGTAACTTCTGTTCTTATCAGCTTCTAGGTCTGCATTTCTCCAGAAAATTACAGGTGGTTTGCTAAGGTATGTAACATATTTCATTAACTTAAACCCAACAGAGCTGGGGATAAACTGCTTTTTAATAGAAATTATAGCCTCTTCAACATATGTAGCAAAACGAAATTAAACCCCTGTCTCTCACCATGCACAAAACTCAACTCAAAGTAGATGTGTAAATTTGATTTCATACTATATAACTGGAATATGATAATCAAGAGAGCATGAAACACAACAGCAATTTTCCCACCAATTAATTTTGATATAAGCTTTGATATCAATATATTAGTTATTTCTATTTGAATAAATTTAAATATATATTCATATACCACTGTTATATCCTATGTTACCATAGTTGGTTCCAATGACGACTATTCCAATAAATAATTATATGTTCAAAACTCAGTCTAGAAAGTCTCCTGGATATTTATTAAAAAGTATACATAAAAATAATTGTGAATGATTTGAAATTAGACAAATTTGTGTTTCATGTCTGGGTGCCATGTATAAGTACTGAATCTTTTATCTGTTAAGAGGAATTTTGTAAAGATAATAGTTGTGTATTTAGAAAATTTAGAAGTAAAATATTAGTATTTAAAAGTGAATCATTGTCAGGTTTCTTTAAACAGAAAAGGTACATTGAACACCAACTTTAAGGTTTTCACAGTGTTGGGGAATCTGTATAAAATTTGGAATGACAATAAACTCTGGCCTTTGAAAAGCTTATGGCTTAGTGAAGGGGATTGCATTACTTAAATAAACTTAAAATAGGTGTAAAACTTCAAACTACAATCAACTCTATGAAGCTGGGCACAGTGACTCAGGAGGTTGAGGCAGGAGGATTGTGAGTTCAAAGCCAGCCTCAGAAAAAGCAAGATATTAAGCAACAGAGTGAGACTCTGTCTCTAAATAAAATACTAAATAGGACTGAGGATGTGGCTCAGTGGTCAAGTGCTCCTGAGTTTAATCCCTGGTATCAAAAAAATGTAAAAATGAATAATAAATAAACTATGTAAAAGCCACACCACTCTGATTAATGAGGTAAAATATCTGTTTCTGATTTATTTTGTTATAATAGTTGTCCTTAGCACAATGGTTTAACATGGTCTTATCTCTATAAATAACAACTTGTTATGCATTATAGAGGACATGTTAATTTCTAAAATAAGAGTGGTCTGGATGCAGTGGTGCATCCTTTTAATCCTAGCAATTCAGGAGGCTGAAACATGAGGACTGAAATTTTGAGGCCAGCCTGAACAACTGAGCAAAACTCCCAGCAACATAGCAAGAACACATCTCAAAATAAAAATTAAAAATAGCTGGAGATACAGCTCAGTACTAAAGCACCCCTGAGTTAAATCACCAGTAAATAATAATAATGATGATAATAATAATAATAATGGCACATAATATCAAAGAGAAATTTTCAAAGACTATATCATTTTAGAGGCTGGAAATTGAGGAAATTATGCAAACTTTTATTTTGCTATTAATGTAGAAAACCAATAGACATCTTTGCATCCTTTGAGAAAGTTTTAATCCTAGCAAAGATTGCATTAAAAAAAGCCAAATTTTTAAATGAAAATTGTCTGGTGTATTAGTAATATAAATTATTATAATGAAAGAGAAGAAAATTGAAGCATCTCTTTTATAGGTTGAAACAGAAGGTGGGCTATGTTGCAGGCATGCCAAATAATTCTGAAATCCAGTTACAAGACAATGTCACTAGATGACAGCTTTCAGCAGATGGATACCAGCATATGTGCACTACTGAATATGATTAATTGAATGACCCAGGATTAGGTTTCTTACAAAAACAACCAAAAATGAGAGAAAAGGCAGATATGTTAAATCTTTCGTCCTGCCAAATTTAAAGCTTTCAAATTTTCTTTGAGCATTGTTTATTGATTATATGCAAATAACACATCAAGGATAAAATGACTATTATAATTTGTCGCAAATATTAAAATTAAATTATATTTTTTTGAAAACTGTACTTTTTAGTCCTTTTACTTGAAAAAACCCTGTTATTTTTGTTATCCATATAGATGTTTAAAGGCCGTTACATCAAGAACAAATAAAATGGACATAATTATTTTATTCACAGAGAAATTATAATATTTATCATCAGATTTATCTTTACATCTTTTAGAAAGAAGAGGATAAATACTCTCCATCCCACCCCCCAAAATCATACCAGTATAATATGATAGTATTTAACTACATTAAATAATAAAGAAAATCCTAATAAAGATGGCTAACTAAAATATCTGGTAAATTTGTATGAGACTACCTTATAGCTGCCCAGGGAATCTCTATATCCTCATGAATATTAAAATGGGAATAAAGGCTTTCTTATTCCAACTACTTTCCTTAAAAACACAGACAGAAAATCATTAATTAGAAGAAAAGTTTATTTATACTCATTGTCAAAACCTAAAAATGCATGTCATTATTTAGGTAATGCTACTTTTGTATAATTAATTATAAGCCAAATACTGGAAGAACAAAACTTACTTTTAAGTTATAAAATCATAGTTTTGTATACAAATTTTACACATTTACTTCTTTGCATTTATACCTTTCACACAATATCTACTTTTTTTCTATTTTATACATTTAATAACTGATTAATCAAATATTCACTGTTAAAGTTGTAGGAGCTAGTGAAAATACATTCTGCTCTTACACTTTAATCATGCAAAGTAAAATAATACAAGCTCTACTACAAGCAGTCTGCATCAAAAAGTCAAAATATACATTTATATTATGTCAAACCAAACACAAATATTTCTGTGGAAGTATATGTTCCTTTTTATTACTGTATGGATTTCAGATATCAAAGCATGATAAAAGGTGTTTGCAAAGGCCAGGAGCAGTGGCACTTACCTGTAATATCATAGCTCAGGAAACTAAGGCAGGAGAATCAAAAGCTCAAGCCAGCCTCAATAATGTAGAGAGATCTTGTCTGAAAATAAAAAAAATAAAAAGTGCTGGCAAGGTTGCTCAGTGGTTAAGTGCCCCTTAGTTCATTCCCTGGTCCAAAAAGAAAAAGAAAAAAAAAAAGAAAGGAAGATGTTTACAAGATGGACATAAAATATCACAAAGCCAGGCACAGTGGCACACACTTGTAATCCCAGTGGCTCAGGAGGCTGAATCAGGAGGTTCACTAGTTCAAAGCCATCCTCAGCAATGGGAGGTGCTAAGCAACTCAGTGAGACCCTGTCTCTAAATAAAATACAAAATAGGGCTGGGGATGTGCCTCAGGGGTTGAGTGCCCCTGAGTTCAATTGTTGGTACCAATAAAATAAAATCACAAAACTGAAGGTACAAGTTTATTCAAGTACAGAACTGAAATAACTTATAATTCAGGCAGATATAAATGAAGAATGGAGTACTACCTTTGTATGCTCTCTTTCTGCTATGAATCACCCAAAATTAATAAAATATGACTCTTTAATATGATAGAAACCCATTTATTAAGTACCAGTTTTATGCTAAACACTGTATAAGATACCCTTTAGTAGGTACTGATCATGATAGTTTAATTTCAAATAGAAGTTTTTCAACTTAGCAATAAAACACCTACTTTTTGAAATTTCCTCAGTTATCTCTTCTAACAAATTCATATCTTGGAATAAAAGTCAGTATGTGCTACAGAAATGCACTTGCCAGTATGATTTGCATGAGCAGATATGGAAAGTTTTGAATAACAATTATAAACCATTTTACAATTTCAAGTTCATAAGAACCTAAAGTATATGCAAACAGATAAAAGAAAACATTATTTTTCTGAAATATGCACAAAAATGTCAAAATCATATATATTTGAGTGCCTGATTTTTATGAAGAATTTTTAATAGATATGTTAAAAGAAAATTTCACATTAAACTTTGTACAATTCCTGGATGTTCTTCGATAGAAGAAAGTATGAAAACCAGACCCCTTGAAAAAGGCAAGCCAGAGTAACAGTCACTCTAAGACAAAATATTACCTCTGATTTACCAGTTGATTCCCTGAATAATGTAACCTTCATATTATACTTTAACATCTCTAAATGTGGTTACAAGCAATTATAACACTAATCAATCATCCTACTATAGTTGTTGATGGAAGTGAGGTTAGGTAAGTACAAAGTAAGGAAGAATAGCACTCTGTTGTTGGGATGATGAGTGGGTGAATAAACAGATAAAGGAAGAGTGCAGGCATGACTTTCAACAGCTATCCTGGTATAACACTGTGATGATTAATGTGATAGTGTATATATGGTATGCTTTGAAAACAGATACTATTATGTCAAAAGAAGTACTGCTCATTTGATAAGGGAATGTGACTACCAACAAAGTCCGTGAGTTTAATCGTCCCATGGACAATTGGTAGTAAGGATTATTGAATATGGCTGGAGCAACAGTAATCTAAACTTAACACATTAGAAAAATTCAAAAATTATTTCAATATGGTGAGGTTAGTCTACTAAATATTAGGTTTAGAATGCAGTGTTATGTTATAATGTTAAAGTTAAAACAGATAGTTTCAATATATCTGATAATCACATCCACAAAGGTACATGTAAAATGATAAGTGAGTATATTAACAGCAACATCTAACTGCAATGTTGTGTATTCAGAAACAATATATACAAGATGTTATATCCTGATTTGGTTCATGAAATACTATTGGTTATCTGGGACATACAAACAGAGGATGAAGTTCTATTATTCTCATTTATTATCATTTTGGTATATGAAAATATGAGATGTAGGAGATAGGAGCTTCCAGTCTATTATAGTCTAATACAACCAAAAACTTGTGATATAAATATTTGTCTATGGATCTTGAAAACCAACCTTACACATTTTTATGCAATTAGGATGATTCTTTAACCAAACAAAAACTACCTTAAATTTTTAATCTATTTCTGATTTCAAAAATGTACAGACTTGAATTTCTGAGAATTGTTTTACTGTAAAGTGGGAAGGAAATAAAATAAGAAATAGGCCATTTATTTTTCTGCACATCATGATCATAACTCTAATGAAACAGTTTTAAAATAATGTGT
Source organism: Callospermophilus lateralis (assembly GCF_048772815.1). Classification (NCBI taxonomy): domain Eukaryota; kingdom Metazoa; phylum Chordata; class Mammalia; order Rodentia; family Sciuridae; genus Callospermophilus; species Callospermophilus lateralis. The sequence goes on from NC_135325.1 coordinate 103,838,913, forward strand.
GTAGTGTGACCAAGATTTTGATACAAATGAAATGTTTTGATTATGATTTAAATGTGTCTACATTTAAATGTGCCTTTATATCTTTTTGCCAATAATGCATACATACTTTATAAATTCCACAAACATTTAACTAACACCCAAAGAAACATGGAATTATCTCATAAGAATAGTACCTAGAATTTATACACATTTGTTAAATGATATACTCCTTTAAAATATTTCATTGGCTCCAGACGATATTCTTAGATAAGCTTTGAATTATTATTCCTGTCTAAACAAAGAGTAAATAGTCAATAGAGAAAAATAATTATGTGACCCTATATGTGTCAAGTTATGCTGTACTTAATTTGATATATAAACATACAAGAAAGATTTAACCCTTATCCTGAAGGACTTTACAACCCAATAAACAGAGATTACAATCAATAAAAATTCTGAATAAATATGAAAATATTTAATTTTCATTATTTTTATAAAAGAGAATTGCAATAGAAAACAGCTTGGTGAAACATAACATTGACTAAATTGTTTGATTAGGCATCTCACAAAGAATATCACTCACTACATATAGATAAAATAAACAATTGATCAAGAAGTTACAATAACTATAAGTTGTAATAATTATATATAATTAAGATAATTATGTAAAATGTATTAATATATACATATTTATATTTTATATGTATATATTAGTATACACATATATGTGTGTGTGTATGTATACACACATATTGAACATTGTAGCACCCATTTTTATGAATCAAACACTATCAAACATAAAGGAAGTGATAGGCCCCAATACAATAATAGTGGGTAGCCTAAACACCCCTCTCTAACCAATAGATTGAGCATTCAGACAAAAAAATAAATCAACAAAAGGAACATCAGAGATAAATTACACTATGAACTGAATAGACTTAACAGACATGTATAGAATTTCAACTCAACATCTACAGAATACACATTAATTTTACTGTTACATTGAACATTTTCAAAAATCATATTTAAATCATTAACAAAACCTAACATTTTTTTGGTGGGGTACCAGAAATCCATAAAATGAGAAACTGCAGGAATTATGCACACAGAGAGATTGTACAATGAAGTTTTGAATGAAGAGTAAGACATGGAAGAAATCAAGGGGGAAATTAAAGATTTTCTAAAATCAAACAGCAATTAAAACATATCAGAACCTGTGGGATACACTGAAAATACACTGAAAGTGGTGATAGAAAGGAAGTTTATGGCGTATGAATGCCTACATTTAAAAAGCAGAGAAATCTCAGAAAAATAACTAATAATTATACCTTAGTGTTTTAGAATGAACTAAACTTAAAATCAGCATAAAGAAAGAAATAATAAAAAGCATGGCAGAAATAAATAATATAGACTAAAGACTAAAAATAAAGCTACCATAAGACCCACCTATACTACTCCTGGGTATTTGTTAACAGGAAACTAAGTCAGCATACAAAATACACACCTGCATAATAATGTTTATTATGACACTATTCAAAATAGCCAAGATCAGCTTAGGTACCCAACAAAAGATAAGCGAATAAAAAATATATGGTCTCTATCCACAACAAAGTAATATTCTGCCATGAAGCAGAATGAAATCATATCACTTACCAGAAATTACAATTAAAGAACAATGTACTAAGCAAAATTAAGCAGAAACAGAAAAAAAATCACGTTTAATCACATATGCAAAATTTAAAAAATAAAATGACCTAATAGAGGGACTATTATGGGAGGGGAAAATAATCTAGGCTGAGGGTAGCAGAGAGGTAGAAAAAGAAGGTAGAAGGAATGGTGGACATGACCAGAGCACAATCTATGCATTTATGTAAATGTCACAGTGAAACACATTAATTTGTATAATTAATGTGCATTAATAATCTAATTTAAAGGCAGAAGAATTCAATAATAAATATAGCAAAAATTATTAAATTAAACAATAGAAAATCAAATATGAAATGAATAAAACTCAAATTAGGTTGTTTTAAAAATCTAAACAATGAGGGGTATTGCTATTGATCTTTATAGAAATAAAGATTTTAAATAATTACACACATAATGCTATGACATAGATCAAATTATTCAGGTAAAATGAACAAATGCACTGAAAATGATCTATGGAAAATATAGTAATATGAATATACATGTAACAAATAAGAGATTTGAATTAGTAACCAACAAACTACCCACAAAGAAAAGCCCATGGCCGTATGATTTCACTGCTCAATTCTAACAGAGATAATAGCAATACTTCATAAACTTTTACAAATAATAGAAGATGGGGTAACTCTTCCTAAGTCATTGAATTAAGCCAGCATTATCCTGATTTTAAAAATAGATGAAAATATCATGAGGAAAGAAAACTGTAGACCAGTATTATTTACTAATATGGATGTGAATGTCCTCAACAAATGCTAATAAACCAAATCCAGCAAAACATATATAAAGATATATACCATTTACAAATGAACTAACTCCTGAGATACGTTTTACAAACTGAAAATCAATTTAGATTATATACCATGTTAATAAAATAAAAACTATAATTCATATGATTATTTCAACCCATACAGATAAAGCATTTGGAAAAAAAAAACTTCATTCTTTAATGACTACATCACGTAAAAACTAGAAAGCAAAAGTAAATCCCAAAACTTGAAAAATGGAAATTGTAAATAACCTATAGCTAATATAATACTTATTGGTAAAGGACTGGATGCTTCTGCCTTAAGATCAGGCACAAGACATGGATATTTATTCTTAATGCTTCTATTCAAAGTTGTACTGGAAGTTATAGGCAGGGCATTTAGTAAAAGAAAGGAAATAAAAGTAATGAAAATTGGAGAAGAAGAAATAAAATCATATCTATTTGCTGATGGCATGAAAATACAAATATATATGTGATATATTTAATGAATATGTATATATGTATATGTACATCTTTTAATTTATGTATATTATGCATATAAAATTCATTTATATTACAATCACATCAGAATTCACTAAAAACTTTAGACCAAACTAACTAGTTCATCAAGAATTTAGGCTACATGTTCAATATACAAAAATAAATTATTTCTCTATGCTTTTGCAATGTAAAATCTGAAAATCAAATTAAGGAAGCAATTACAATTATATAATAATTTACAAAAATTTTACTCTGAAACTGAAAATATTTTTAAAGATATTGAAATAGATCCCAAAAATGGGAAAAATCACAGGTTCATAGATTAGAGGAGTTGATGGGGTTAGGCTAGTAATACTGTCCCAGTCTAACTAGTGATTCAACGAAATTCTGATCAAAATCCCAGATGAATTATTTGTAGTTATTGACAAACTTATCTTCAAATAAAACTGCAGGGACTCTAAATGGTCAAAATGATACTGAAAAAGAGGAAGGACAACTCACACTCCTTAATTTAAAATATCTCACAGAGTAACAACAATCAATGATTGATTAAAACGTGCTACAAGCATAAGAACAGACATACAGATCAATGGAATGCAATTGACAATCTAGCAAACAACCATGTGTCTATGGTCAACTGTAGAGAGAGAGAGAGAGAATATTTTTAATATTTATTTTTTAGTTTTCGGTGGACACAACATCTTTATTTTATTTTTATGTGGTGCTGAGGATCGAACCTATCACCCTGTGCATGCCAGGCAAGCACGTTACCGCTTGAGCCACATCCCCAGTCCATGGTCAACTGTTTTTTGAAAGGGTCCTAACAACTTAATGGGAGGAAAAGTGAAATTAATTAATAAATAATGATACAAAATGTATATTAAAGATTACTATCTACAATTCAGAAAGAACACACAGATTTCATAATTAAAAAGCAGACTTATTAAAGGAGGCAAAGTGTCAGCATACAAATATGTGCAAAGGTATACAAATAACCAATAAGCATATGAAAAAAATTTTAGCATCATTTGTTATCAAGGATGTAAATCAAAGGCAGAATGAGATAACACTTTAGACATACAAGAATGCCTAGAATAAAAATGAGAGATTATATTTTTGGGAAAAATTTGTATAAGGATGAACTCACCTACAATGTAGGTGGGAATGTAAAATGTCAAAGACACTTTGGAAAGCAGACATACAGAACTCAAATGATGAAAGATATAGTTGCTGTCATATGTCATGGCAATTCTACCTCTAGATATATACAAAAGAGAAATGAAAACATAAGTCCATACAAAAAAATACATAATATTGCTTTTAGCATTATATTTCACAATGAACAAAAGGTGAAAACAATAAATGTCCATCAACAAATGAATATATAAATTGTATTATATCAAAACACTGGCACAATCCGGAAGGCAATATGCAGAGTGAATGATGTCAGAGATTTAAAAGCCCACATATTATATGATTCATTTTATATGAAAAAATGTAGAAAATGTAAAATTAGTGAAGACAAAAAATATTTTACTAGGACATAGGGCTCAGGAGAATATGGGATGAAAATAAAAAGGGTATCTGAGATTCTTTATGAGGTAAAGAAAATATTCTAAAATTGGCATTTTTATATATTAAAATATCTGTCATCATATTAAAATCATTGTTGTAGAAATATACTAATTCACCTTAAGTAAGTGAATTTTTATGGTATGTGAATTTGACCTCAGTAAACTTGTAAAAATTTACAAATTTAAGGGAAAATAAAAGAAAGGGTTTTCTGAGTTGATTATGGCAATCTGTACTGAACAAGAATTTGAGTATAATGTTTACTTGATCCTCTTAGCAAAGAAAGGAAATTTCTATTATTTCACATACAGCAGATCAGGAGACCACATAAGGCAGTTCTATTGGACAAGCCCATACCTTGACTGTTCCTAATTGTTCTAAAAGTAAAACTTACTTTGAGTTCTCAGACTAAACAAAAAATGAAACTTATATGTTATATACATTATTAGTAGTTTCCAGGGAGATAATAATATCTAATACTTCAGTTACTTCATCAGGTAGAAAGTAATAAAGCTGTGATCATACCCCACACCTGTATCACCATTCTATTATAGATATTTATTATCAGATTAAGGTTGTTATGCATGTACTCATAACTTTTAATTTTCATTTCTCACAGTTACATTTTCAGTATGTGGTGTCTGAGTTATATTACCTTCCTAAAGTAGATCAGCAAGTGAGTAGATATACAAATATGTCTATCTATTGTGATATGCAAATATGTACAAATATGTATACAAATTGATATATAATTGCAATGTGTACATACGCATATATTGATAATATACTTAAAATAAAATAATACATATAGGAACATATATGAATATATTTTTGTCTATTTTTTTTTCTTTTTTGCTGTGGTTAATGAAAATATCCAGCAAAGCCCAAACAGGCAAGGTTGTTCGACAGGACAAGCAGCCTCAGTTTTTTCTACAGCTAGACCCCTGCTTTGGGATCTCCATCTGATGAAAGCGGTGTGTAGGCACAGTTCACCTGTTCTGCTTCACTCCTCCCCAAGCAGGGAGTACTGGCAGCTCAGAGGCCCCCACCCCCCGCCCATGCTGCCTGAGGACAACGGTTGCCTTGGTGACATTGTTTGGCTCCAGGTGACCATCCTTGAAACTGCCTCAGCAGGCCCTGGGTCACCAGAAGGGAGGTAACATTCATGGGTTGAGAACGGAGTGTTCTGGTGGATCGAGGACAGCCTGCTGGCTTCACCTGGGTGACAAGTTGAGAAGTCCAGCATCCCGCGGCTGTAAGACTTCCGGAGGTACGTGTGGAGTCATCTCACCAAGCGGCCGAGGTGTTGGTCCTTCAGGTTGGTGAAGTGCGGAAGACCAGGCGCAGACATGTCTAATCCACAGACATTGGACATCCCTGCAGTGGTTTTTGACAACGGCTCGGGACTCTGCAAGGTAGGCCTGTCTGGGGAGATTGGACCCCGTCAAGTCATCAACTCTGTCGTGGGGCATCCCAAATTCAACATCCCTTCAGCCAGGGCCAATCGCAAGAAGTACTTTGTGGGGGAAGAAGCCCAGTACAGGTATGATGCCTTATATCTGCACTACCCGATTGAGCGTGGACTGGTGACCAGGTGGGATGACATGGAGAAACTCTGGAAGCATCTTTTCGAGTGGGACCTGGGGGTGAAACCCAGCGAACAGCCCATCCTGCTGACAGAGCCTTCCCTGAACCCGAGAGAGACGCGCGAGAAGACTGCGGAGATCCTGTTTGAGAAATTCAGTGTGCCTGCGCTCTACCTGCTCAACCACGCGGCGGGAGCGCTGTACGCTTCTGCCTGCGTGACCGGCCTGGTGGTGGACAGTGGCGATGGGATCACTTGCACTGTCCCGGTCTTTGAGGGCTACTCCCTCCCGCACGCAGTCACCAAGCTCTATGTGGCAGGGAGGGACATCACAGAGCACCTCACGCGGCTCCTCCTTGCCCGAGGCTGTACCTTCCCTTGTATCCTCAACAAGGCCGTGGTGGATGACATCAAAGAGAAGTCCTGCTACATCTCCCTGGAGCCCGAGATAGAGCCATCCAAGAGGCGGCAGGAGGTCCTGACAGAATTCAAACTGCCCGATGGCAATGTCATCCACATGGGGGACCATCTATACCAGGTACCGGAGGTCCTCTTCGCGCCCGACCAGCTGGGCATCCATGACCCCGGGCTCTCCAAAATGGTCTGCAGCACGATCTCCAAGTGCGACGCTGACATCCAGAGCAACCTTTTTGCAGACATCGTGCTGTCTGGAGGCACCACGCTCTTCCCCGGCCTGGAGGAAAGGCTCATGAAAGAACTGGAAGAGATGGCTTCCAGGGGGACCCCCATCAAGATCACTGCTTCTCCTGACAGATGTTTCTCTGCGTGGATTGGTGCATCCATCATGACTTCTATGAGCAGTTTCAAGCAGATGTGGGTCACTTCTGAGGACTTTAAGGAATTTGGCAAATTCGTGGTTCAGAGAAAATGCTTTTGAAGAACATTGCACGCTGCAAACACCTCAAAATGCCGGTACCAGCTGCAGTACCAGCTGGTGGTGACATGGTCCCTTGGCCTTCAGTACAATGTTCAATAAACCACTTTCCCTGTAGCAGTTTCAGTTTACAATCTTTACTGCAATTGGTGTCACCGGTGCTTCTGATAGAACCAGTGCACAGGAGACAGAGTTGCCAAAGAAAGTGGGGAGAGCCAGGAATGAGGTCAAAGCAGAAACGCTACCCTGTTTTTAGGGTGAACAGATCACTTCATTGGATTGGCATTGAGTTAGGACAACAGTGCTCTTGCTCTAAGGGGAGTTGAGGCACTATTTTCATGTAGGCACTCATTTCTTTCTTCTTAGTATTGCCTTGACTGCATTCCACATGTTTTTCTTAGGTTGTCTTACTTGTTTTAAAAATTTCTTTTTGGTTGTTGATAGATATTTATTTTATTTTTATGTGCTACTGAGGATTAAACACAGTGCCTCACACATGCTAGGCAAGTGCTCTACTATTGAACTAAAACTCCAGCCCATAGGTTATCTTTCCATATTCTTTTGTTTCAAGAAATTTTTAAGTTTTCCTTCTCATCCTGTGAATTACCTACTACTTTTTCAAATGTGTTTTCCCAAATCCATGTATTTGTATAATTTCTCTGGCTGATTTAGGTGTTGATTTCTGATTCTATTTTGTTATCACAAAAGTATTTTTAAGTTGAATATAATTTTTAAAAGTTTTAAATGTAATATGTACTCTATTCTTATGCCTTGAATGAAGACAAAAATCATTTTGTCATCTCAATAGATAAACAAAAAGCTTTTGAAAAAACTCAACATGACTTTTGCAATAAAATCACTGAATAAATTAAAAGACACCTCAACCTAATAAGGGCTCTATATGGAATGCTCACAACAATGTTTTATCCAATGGAGGAAAGCTAAAAACATTTCCTCTTAAGTTCAAAAACTAGATAAGGATTTCCATTCTAACCACTGTGATTCAGTATATTCCTAGAAGTCTTAGCCTGGGTAGTTAGGCAATAGGAAGAAATAAAGGCATACAAATAAGAAAAGAGGAAATCAATTTATCCCTGTTTACAGATGATAGAATAATTTCTTTCTAAAATAAGAAAAACTAAAGTTTCCACCAAATGCATATTATAACTATGAAATTTTAAAAAGTGGCAGGTTTCAAAATCAAGATACAAAGTCCAGTTGCTTTTTACTCTTCATCAATAATGAATTTGCTAAAATAAAAATCAAGGAAGCATCCCATTCACAATAGTTACAAAAATACCTAGTAATAAACTAAGGAATGGAAAGGCCTGCAGAGTGAAAATTAAGAAAAATGCCTGAAGACAGGGAATCTCACCTTTATTTATATCCATAGGCAATAATTTGAAAAAAAAAACTGCAAACAAATAGAATAAAGATCAGTTGAGTATAGGGAAGTGATGGGGAGAGAAGAGGGGGAAGAAAAGGTAAGTACTGTGGAATAAATTAGAACAAATTATATTCCATGATTGAATTATTATGTCAAAATGAACACTAATATTATGTAGAACTAAAATAACAACAAAATATAGAACAAAACATGGATGAAAACTTGGAAGAGAACACTAAATATTTAATAAACCTCCCATGTCCAAGGACAGTAAGGATTAATACTGTGAAAATTTTTAAAACTACCTAAAGCAATCTATAGATTCAGTGAAATGTCCATTAAAATATCAATGACATTCTTCATAAAAGTAGAAAACATTCTAAAATTCATATGGAATCAGAAACCAAATAGGCAATTCAATATTGTAGAAAAAGAATAAAACTGGATTCACCATAATACTTGATTTCAAGATATATTACAGTGTTGAGGGCCACAGCCAAAGGGGCCCTGGTGGACTTTCGGACTGCCAGGTGATGATTGGCTCACAGCCGCCCCAGCAACATCTACCTGGTTGGCTCCTCTGCGGTGATGCTCATTGGGCTGTTTGCCTGCCCTTTCAGGCCACAGAGCTGCTCATTGGGGGACTTTTTTGGCTCTGCCCACGCGACCCAGCCAATCGGCCTCAAGAGCAGGAGGATTGTGGGAGGTAGAGAGGCTGGTGGTTGGGGGAGTGGCTTGTGGGAAGCCGGTGGTGGCACTTGGGCTCTGAGGGTTTTTCCTGAGGAGCTGTTTTGTTTGGCATGTGTGGTTCTAAAAATAAAGTTAGTTTCTTTTGACAAATGGCTCCTGAATTGTGCCCAGCCAGACTGCGGCATTTGGTGGCCCGTACGGGGAGCGACTGAGGGTAAGTAAACTGCTCGCCCCTGAGGGCAGGGCGAGAGCATGGGTAGCCATTTTAAGATTCCTCTTTTGTTTTGCTTCATTTTTGTTTTAAGTTGTCTGTCCCTGGAGATGAGTGAGACGGAAGAAAAACCGCTCACATCTGAGGAAAAACTATTTACGTCTGAGGAACAGATAGGGAGAATGGACGGATGCACATGTCAGGAGGCATCCCAGTAAAATCAAGAGCAGTCAGGGCATACATTGATACAATACAAAAATGTAGCCCATGGCTTTTTAAGGAGGAGTTGTTAAGTATATCACAATGGAACCATCATGGTGAAGATTTAAAAAGAATAGAAAAGAACAGCCCAGGATCTCTGCCAGTTGGCACATTGCCATTGTGGACGTTCTTATTTGGTTTGCTTAGTCCAAAGCCTTCAATTCAGACAAAGGTAGAGGAAGGAGAAGACATATTGATTCAAGTAAAAGAGAAGGTCTTTCGAGCTAGTCAGACAGAGGAAGGAAGTTTAGAGCAGAAAAAGCCATCAGGGGAAAAGTTACAACAGGAGACTGTTACTAACACCTTTCTATCACCAGAGGGTGTAAGTGTCCAATCAACAGCACCACTTCCATATGCTGGGAAACAGCTCGGTGGGCATCTCCAATGAGCATCACCGCAGAGGAGCCGGTCAGCTGGATGTTGCTGGGGCCGCTGTGAGTCAATCATCAGCTGGCAGTCCGAAAGTCCGCCGGGCCCCTTCGGCTGTGGCCCTCAACATTACAGAACTATAGTAACCAAATAGCAGCATGGTGTTGGCATGAAAACAGATTATTAGACAAAGAGTTTAAAATAGAGGTTTCAGAAAAAAGACCATGTGTATTCAGCTAACTTGTTCCTGATAAAGACACCAAAAATATATATTGGTGAAAGGGCAACCTCTTCAAATAATATTGCTGGGAAAACTGGATATGGATGTATGGAAGACTGACATTCCACCTCCTTCTCCAACCTTGCTCAAAAATCAACTCAAGGTTCATCAAATAACTCAGTGTAAAACTCAAAACTCTAATATAACTAGAAGAAAAGGTAAGCAATGTTTTTTATGTCTTTACAAGTCTACAAAAGAGCATGAAACAAAAGTAAAAATTGACAAATTAATTACATTAAACTAAAAAGCTTCTCTACAGCAAAGGAAATAATCAGCAGAGTTGAGAGACCATCTACAGACATAGAGAATGAGAGAAAATATCTGATGGTATTCATCTCATAGTTCTAATATCGAGACAATATAAAGCACTCAAATCTTAGCTAATATTTCAATTAAATTATGTCACTAAGATATTCTCAAAAGACAAACTACAAGTGGCCAATAAATGTACAAAATACTTGATAACATTCACCACCTTGGAAATACATATCAAAACCCTGAGGTATAATCTCACCCTGGTTAGAACAGCTATTGGAGTTAACTAGTTGTATCATCATATATGAGCATAGGAAATTATGTCCAATTCATTCTACTGTCCTTGCTATTTCCAACCGCCTCCTTTCCCATACATGTGTAATATAACAAAATATACCCTACTGTCATGTATACATAAAAACAACAGATAAGAATAAGAAGTAAAAGATACTGGTGAGCATGTGGAGAAAAAAACAGAATATTCTGTTTGTGGGAATGTAAATAAGTACATCCACCATGGAGAATAGGTTAGAGGTTCCTCAAAAAACTGAAAATGTAACAACCAAATGATGAATCTCTCCCTCTCCAAAGTATATATTAAAAGGAAATGAAATCAGTATGTTAAAGAAACGTCAGAACTCTCGTGTTCCTTGTGACTCCATTTCAGCCCCTAGCATTTTCTCTTTCCCTGATATCCTTTCTACTTTTGATCCCCTTCCTCTAATCAATAGGTATTCCCTCCATTAATTTATTGTTTTTTCAAATGGTGCATCATACATATGCATAAAAGTGGAATTCACTGTGATATATTCATACATGCACATTGCATAATTTAGTCAATTTCATTCTACCATTACTCCTCTTTGCCATTATCCCTCAACCCTCTTCTTCTACTATATAGTTCTCTATTATATTTTCATGGGATTCTCTCCTTTTAAATTCTTTATTTGTTCCTAGCTTCCATATATAAGAGAAGGTATTTAACACTTGACTTTCTGAGTCTGGCTATTTCATGTAACTTGGTGTTCTCCATTTCCTCCCATTCACCAGAAAATAACATAATTTCCTTATTCTTTATGGGTGAATAAAACTACATTGTGTTTTTATACCACATCCTGTTCATTTGTCTTTTGATGGACATCTGGGCTGGTTTCAATAATTGGCCATTATGAATTGCACAATGTTAAATATTTCTATGCTTCTATCAATATTCTATGCTGAATTTGGTTCTTTTGGATAAATACAAAGGAGTTAAAGAGTGGCATCATATGGTGGTTCCAATCTTATTCTTCTGAGGAATCTACATACTACTTTCCAATATTGTTGTACTAATTTACACTCATACCAACAACATATGAGAGTAGCTTTTCCCCACATTGTCATCCATTCTTGATTGCTATTCTAACTCTGATGACATGAAATCTTACTATAGTTTTGATTTGCATCCCCCTGTTTGCTAAGGGTGTTGATTATGTTTTCATGTATTTGTTGGCTCTTTGCCTTACTTCCCTTCAAAAATATCTGTTTAATTCAATTGGGTTACTTGTTTATTTAGTGTTAATATTTTTTAGTTCCTTATATATTCTGGATATTAATACCATGTCAGAAGAATAACTGACAAAGTTATTTTCCCATGCTGTAAGCTCTCTTCACATTCTTGGTTCATTTGCTCTGCAGATTTTCAATTTTAGACCATCTCATTTATTGATAGTTGATTTTATTTCTTGAACTCTATGAATTCTGTTAAGGAATTCAGTGCCTGCACCAATATGTTGGAGAGTTAACTCTAAGATTTTCTCTAGTTGGGCTGGGGATGTGGCTCAAGCGGTAATGTGCTCGCCTGGCATGCGCAGGGTGCTGGGTTTCATCCTCAGCATCACATAAAAATAAAATAAAGATGTTGTGTCCACTGAAAACTGAATAATAAATATTAAAAAATTCTCTCTCTCTCTCTCTCTCTCTCTCTCTTCTCTCTCTCTCCTTAAAAAAAGATTCCCTCTAGTTGCAGAGTTTCTGCTTTAATACTTAGGTTTTTGATCCACTTTGAGTATATTTTTTTTGTACAGGGTGAGAGAATATAGTTTCATTCTTCTACAAATGGACATCTAGTTTTCCTAGCACAATTTGTTAAAAAGTTTATCTTTTCTTCATCATGTTTTTGGTCCCTCTGTGGAGTATTAGGTGACTATATCTATGTATATTTATCTCTGTGTCTTCTATTGTATTCTATCAGTCTTCATATCTCTTTTGATGCCAATACCAAGTTGCTTTTATATTATAGCTCTAGTATAATTTGAGATCTGTTTTTTTATTAATTTTTATATATTACAGTAGAATGCATTGCTATTCATGTTACCCATAAAGAGCACAGCTTTTTATATCTCTGGTTGTAATCAAAGTATATTCACACCAATTTGTATCTTTATACATGTACTGTGCATAATGATGTCCATTATATTCCACCATCATTTCTAATCCCCTACTCCCTCCCTTCCCCTTCCACACCTCTGCCCTATCTAGAGCTCTTCTATTCCTCCCATGCTCCCCCTCTCTACCCTACCATGAATCAGCCCCCTTATATCAGAGAAAACATTAGGCATTTGGCATTTTGGGATTGGATACCTTCACTTAGCATTATCTTCTCCAACTCCATCCATTTTCCTGCTAATGCCATGATTTCATTCTCTTTTATTGCTGATTAATATTCTATTGTGTACATATACCACATTTTTAATCCATTAATCTACTGAAGGGCATCTAAGACAGTTTACCTATTGTGAATTGTGCTGCTATAAACATTGATGTGGCTGTGTCCCTGTAGTATGCTGTTTTTAATTCCTTTGGTTATAGAGCGAGGAGTGGGATAGCTGGATCAAATGTTGTTTCCATTAAGAGTTTTCCAAGGAATTTCCATACTGCTTTCCACATTGGCTGCACCAATCTGCAGACCCACTAGCAATGTATGATTGTACCTTTTCCCCCACATCCTTGCCAACACTTATTGTTGTTTGTTTCTATACCTAGAAAACCCAAAAAGTTCCACCGGGAGACTTCTAGGACTTATAAATGAATTCAGCAAAGTAGCAGGATATAAATTCAACACCCATAAATCAAAGGCATTTCTGTATATCAGTGACAAATCCTCTAAAAGGGAAATGAGGAAAACTACCCCATTTACAATAGCCTCAAAGAAAAATACTTGGGAATTAACGAAAGGAGTGAAAGATCTATTCAATGAAAACTACAGAACCCTAAAGAAAAAAATCACAGAAGACCTTAGAAGATGGAAAGATATACCTTGCTCTTGGATAGGCAGAATTCATATTATCAAAATGACCATACTACCTAAAGTACTATACAGATTTAATGCAATTTCAATTAAAATCCCAGTGGAATTCCTCATAGAAATAGGAAAAGCAATCATAATATTCATCTGGAAAAATAAGATAAAAAGAATAGCTAAAGCAATCCTTAGCAGGAAGAGTGAAGCAGGTGACATTACTATACCAGACCTTAAACTATACTACAGACCAATAAATAATAACAAAAGAGCATGGTATTGGCACCAAAATAGACTTGTAGACCAATGGTACAGATATCTGTTTTTTAAATTCCTCCAGTATCAGTCACTCTTCTTGTTTAGGATAGATTTTGCTATTCTTGGACCATTATTCTTTCAAATGAATGTAAGAACTGATTTTTCTAGCTATATGAAGCATGCCATTGGAATTTTCATGGAGTCTGCATTGAATCTCAAAATGATGTTTGATAATATGGTACTTTGATAACATTTATTCTGTCTTTGAACATGGGAAATCTTTCCATATTCTGAGGTCTCCTTCAATGTCATTATTTAAGGTTCTTTATTGTTCATTGTGGAAGGCTTTTGTCTCATTACTTAGATTAATCTCTAAGTAGTATTATTTTTGAGGCTATTGTTATTGGTATTATTTTTTCTTATTTCCTTCTCAGTGGATTTATTATTTGAGTATCAGAAAGGTTCATTGATTTTTATATGTTGATACTGTATCCTGTTACTTTGGAAAATTTGTTTATCATATTTAGAAGTCTTCTGGTGGAGATTTTGTGTCTTACATGTATAAAATTATAGCATCAGCAAACAGGAATAACTTGACTTTTTTCCCCCTAGTTTTATCCATTTAATTTCCTTCTCTTGCCTGCCTACTCTGGCTAGAATTTCAAGAACTGGTTTGAATAGGAGTTGTGAGAATGGACATCCTCGTCTTGTTCCTGATTTTAGAGAAAGTATTGTCAGTTTATTTTCCCCTTTTCAGTATATGCCTTTTCAGCATATACATTTAGTTGGGGTAATCAAAATGCTACAGAGATTAATAGTAGAGCAATGGAGGAGTTTATGAAGAGGGATAATATAAGGTTTATTATTCTCTTCTGGGTTGGTTCCAGAACTAAATGATTGGAAGTCAATTGTACTAATTAATACTAAGAGAATATGAACCTCATCAATAGATAGATACATAAAGGAAGAGTCATACAACATCTACAAAATGTCAGTATCATGCGGCTGCTTCAAATCCAAAATGATGATTTGATGTAAAGTGAAAATTTAGTTGACGAATAAGACATACTAGGAGGAAGGTTGATCCAATTATGATGTGGAGACCATGGAAACCTGTGGCTATAAAAAATGTTGAGCCATATACACCATCCGAGATTGTGAAGGATGTCTCTAGGTACTCAGAGGCTTGAAGAAGAGTAAAGTCAAGTCCTAAATCAATTGTAATTGATAGTGCTTGAACTATGTGTTTTCGGTTCCCTTCTATTAGGCTGTGATGAGCTCAGGTAATTGAGACTCCCGAAGCTAGAAGAACAGAGGTATTTAATAGTGGTACTTCTAAAGGGTTAAGTGGATTAATCCCTACTGGAGGTCAGCAGCTGCTGAGTTCGGGGGTAGGGGCTAGACTAGAATGGTAAAATGCTCAGAAAAACCCGGCAAAGAAGAATACTTCTGAGATAATAAATAGTACTATACCATATCGTAAGCCTTTTTGGACAATTGATGTATGATGACCTTGGAATGTGCCTTCTTGCACAATGTCTCGTCATCATTGATACATTGTAAGGGTATTAGCTGCCAGGGCTAGCATAAGGAGAAAAGAGGAATTAAAATGAAATCATATTACTAAGCCAGATGTTAGGAGTAAGGCGGAGAGAGTACCTGTCAGGGGTCAGGGGCTGGGATTAACTATATGGTAGGCGTGAGTTTGGTGGGTCATTAAGTATTATCGTGTAGATATAAGCTTACTAGAAGAGTAAAGACATAAGCTTGAATTAGTGCAACTGCAAATTCGAGCATTGTTAGTAGAATAATAATAATAAAGGTTAGGATAGCTGTGGGAGGGCTAATTGATGATAATACAAGGGTTGCTCCTCCGATTAGGTGTTTAAGAAAGTGACCGGCTGTAATATTAGCTGTTAGTCATATGGCTAACGCTATAGGTTGAATAAAAAGGCTAATTGTTTCGATAATAATAAGTATAGGGATGAGTGGGTTTGGGGTTCCTTGTGGGAAGAAATGGGCTAAGGATGCTTTAGTCTTGTGGCGAAATCCAGTAATTACTGCTCCTGCTCATAGAGGGATGGCTATTCCTAAGTTTATTGATAA
Organism: Callospermophilus lateralis; assembly: GCF_048772815.1. Taxonomy (NCBI): domain Eukaryota; kingdom Metazoa; phylum Chordata; class Mammalia; order Rodentia; family Sciuridae; genus Callospermophilus; species Callospermophilus lateralis. The sequence goes on from NC_135325.1 coordinate 103,854,991, forward strand.
TTGGGTTGTTGGTGTGAAAGAGTGAGGTAATAAACCTAGAAGATTAGTAGAGCCAATAAATATAATTAACGAGATTAATATTAGGGATCAGGTTCATCCTTTTGGACTGTGCATAGCCATTATTTGTTTTAATACAAGTTGAATTAGTCATTGTTGGAATGATACTAGGCAGTTATTCACTAGTCGGGGAGGTGAGGGGAAAAGTAAATTGGGGAATATAATAAGAAGAAGAACAATAGGAAGACCTATTAATGTAGGGGTAATGAAAGAGGCAAATAGATTTTTGTTCATTTTTCTTCTCAAGGAGTTTTGTGTTCAATTAGTTTGGTATCTTTGGGGGAAGGATTGGATGGATAAGAATGATTTAAAATTTTAAGTTGGAATATAAAGAAAAGGGCTAGAATTATTGATAAAATTGTAATAAATCATGTAGATGTATCTAGTTGGGGCATTTCATTATGAGGAGATTTGGCTCCTAATCTTCAACTTAAAAGATTGATGCTTATCATAGCTTCATAATGAATTTATAGTATTGATGAGGATCAGTTTTCAAAGTGTTTTAACAGGACTAGTTCAAGGACAATTGGTATAAAGCTATGGTTTGATCCAAAAATTTCGGAGCATTGTCCATAATAGAGTCCTGGTCATGTTGATGTAAGTGTAGCTTGATTAAGTCGACCTGGAATTGCATCTGTTTTTAATCCAAGAGATGGTTTGTTATATATCACCTTGATGATGTTAAAGTAAGTTACCTCTAATTTGCAATAGCATGGATTAATGTTGAAGATAGTATACAAAGTGAAATAAACTAGTCACTACATGACCTCAATTGTATGAGGTATCTAAAATTATCAAACTCATAGAATCTGCAAATAGAATGGAAGTTATCAGGGATTGGGGTAAAGGAAGAAATGCAATGGCTGATCAATGGGCATGAAGTTTTCATTATACAAAATGAATAAGTTCTGGAGAACTACTGTAAAACACAAATGTCTCATGATAACAAGAGTTTGCTACACTGAACAATTTGTTAGAAGGAGTGTTGGGGGATAGCTTGGTGGCAGAGCAGGTACTTAGCATATATGAAGCCCTGGGTTTAATCCCATCACCAAACAAACAAAAAAACAGAAATCTGTTAAGAGACTAGATCTAATGTAAAGTATTCTTCCACAATAAAATTTATAAAAAAGTTAACACTGGGCCAGGTATGGTGGTGCACGTCTATAATCCCAGCAGCTCAGGAGGCTGAGGCAGGAGGATCACCAGTTCAAACCCAGCCTCAGCAAAGCGAGGTGCTAAGCAACTCAGTGAGACCCTGTCTCTAAATAAAATACAAAATAGGGCTGGGGATGTGGCTCAGTGGTCGAGTGCCCTTGAGTTCAATCCCTGGTAACCGTGCCCCTCAAAAAAGTGAACACTGATATCATCTTAATCTTTCAAAATTAGATAATATTTCTTAATATCCTCTAATAACCATTGTAAAGTTCCCCCAAATATCTTCACAATTGACAGTTTTCAATTTGCAAGGCCCTGAAGTATAAGATTTTCTGTAAATTTAGATAGAAGAGAGTAGGTTGAAAAGGTATTCTTGGGAGAGTTGTGTTCATTTCCAACCTTGTTTGAAAATAAACTACTCATATGAAGTTGTTTTCTCATGTTGAGAACTTCACTGAAATCAACATGTAACAGAATTTTATATTTTCCAATATTTTTTTCTAGAGTAGGAGTTGACAAATTACTAGCACTGTCTGGATACCTGGTTTAGATATGAAATTTTATTGGAACGGTAACTATGCCCATTAGCTTTGTATTGTCGATGACTATTCAGAACAAAGCAATTGTGAGAGATGGCATTCTTTAGAAACCGAAAATATTTACTATGTGCCCTTTTAGAAAGATTTTGTTCACCCTTGCTCTAGATATGCAGACTTGGTTGGGACTCAGTGGGCATTTATGATATTACCACAAACAATGGTTTTATTAAATGGTCTGCCTTTACCTAACAAGTGTTATAAAATTTCTAGCCTTTGACATCTGTATCTACTGCATTTGGAAATGCTAGTCAATGTCACCATAAAGGGATTTGTTAGAGCAACACTTCCCTATACATATTAAATTTTGAACTGTTTATGTTACAAATTTGAATGTCATAACTGAAAGATTTAAACAATGACATAAGAGATAAAGTCTATTTTATATTATTTAAAATAATATTGATGATTTGGTTTGTTACATAGATAAATTGCATGCAAGACCTAGACTGTTACTATCTTCTTCTATCAGTAGTAATATCTAACTTTCATATTCACAGGTCCACAATCTACTCTCACATTCACATCTAAGGCAGTGTAAAATAGGGGTGGTAGCCTTTGATAAAGTGTGTTATGTTTCTTACTTTGAATAGCATGTGAAATTTGTAAATACTCTTGGTTGAAATCTCATCTTTCCTCATGGGGTTACATGATTATATGCATCCTCAAAGAAGAGTGATAAATATTTGCTCTGAATAGTCATGTGCCAGCTAAAATTTTTTGTAACTTTAAAATAAGGAAAATAAGTAAAATAGGTGTGCATTATAAAACTGAAGTAATTTACAATATAATCATTGGAATAAAAAGAGGTTAGTAAGAATTTCTGATTAGGTCTGTGACCTTTGGCATGTTATTTAAACTCATTTCATCTGTAGAATAAATGTCATATTAATAATTTCTTCTATATATTTTAAAAGTAAAATCAAATTATGCACTTAAATTGCATACTATAACTTCCGGCTTATAATCATGTTAGCCACATATGTTCAATGATATAAAATAAAACAACAGAATAACAACAATAACAAATCAGATTTCTAAGCATATAAATGTAGAATAAAATCAATAGGAAAATATAAAAGACACCATTGCGAAGTGATTTATTCAAGAAAATATTAATTAACATTTTATGATTATCAGTTTGGAAAGGTAATATTTATTTAACTTTTACCCTTATTTAGTTTATATGTATTTTATCATGTGGATTTATTATTTATAAAATAATATTTAAACATATATAATGTAAATGCACTTAATTGAAAGAATGCACTCACATTAAAGGTAGTATTCAATGAGATCTGAAAAATTTTTACATCCATGTAGTCACCAACAAAATTAAAATATAGAAAATTTCTATCACTCCCATAAAACATATTCCATCATGATTGTTTTATTTTCCCACATTCCTAGTCTCAGGCAAAAAAGATTACATTTCTGCAACTATTACAATGTTTTTTTACTATTTTATAAAAATAATTTTAATTTTATTAACTTATATACTTTTTATGATTGCTTAATATATATTTTTACATACTCTTATTTATAGACTATTATCGCCTTTGTAGACACAGTGTTTTTCTTAACAGAATAAGGTTGAGATTTACATTTTCATTATTCCCTAGTTTTTTGTAGGACATTTTAAACCATTTTTATTTAATGTAGTTATCCATATGTTGTGCTTAAGTCTACCATCTTGTTTTCATTTATCTATTCTTTTTCTTTTCTTGTTTTACATGATATAGTTTCTTTCAGTATTCCACTTTGAGTGCTGGGGATGTAGCTCTGTGAACTTGGATAGAATGTGTAAGTCCCTGGGTTCAATCCCTAGTACAAAACAAAAAAGAAATTATATAAAAAGCACTAGTATTAATATTACACTTTGTCTTTACTACCAGATTATTGTCTCCACTTTTTTGTTTAATCTTATTAATTGATCTGGTATTTACCATATATAACTGTCAAATCTCATATCTTTAAATGATTGTACAGTATTTTAGATATAATAGAAACTTTGAAATAATATTGTCTCTTACTCATATTTTAAAAATATTGTTTTTACTTCTCTATGTATTCTTAGCCCCATAATATATTGTTAGAACTTGCATATAATTAAATATATTTTAAATAATTTAAAATAAGAAATAAACATGCTATCAATAATTACATATTTATAATTTCTAGTACAATTCATTCATTGGTGAATGTACAATTTTTCCTTCTGTAATAATTTCCCCTAGTTTGAAAAACTTTAGCATTTATTGTAGTTTAGTGTGCTGAAAATAAAATACTTGAATACTTTAACAATACTTAATATGAAGCATATTTTTGATGGATATGAAATTCTAAGTTGACAATTCGCTGCTTTTAGTGTTTTGAAAGTATCACTGCATTGTTTTCTGGGTTATAGTATTTTTTTTTTTTGGCACCAGGGATTGAACTCAGGGGCACTCGACCACTGAGCCACATCCCCAGCCCTATTTTATATTTTATTTAGAGACCAGGTCTCACTGAGTTCCTTAGCACCTGGCCATTGCTGAGGCTGGCTTTGAACTCGCAATGCACCACCACACCCAGCTGGGTTATAGTATTTTTTATGGAAACTTGCATTCCTTCTTAACCCAATTTCTTTATTTTTTTATTTTTATACATTTTAATATAATTTTAATGATGTAGGGTATTTTTATTAGCTTATTTCATTTGGATTTGTTGAAGTAATTATTCCATAAAATATGGAATATTTTGGCTTATGGTTCCTTATCTAATATGTCTGCACTTAGTTTTCCTTATCTATCTCAGAATCTACTTACATGTGTATTAGAATGTTTGACATTGTCTCACTGATTTTTGAGTTTCTGTTTATTTTGTACAATTAATTTCCCTCTTTTTATCTTAGATTTGATTGATTTGAATGTTATTCTTTAAAATTCATTAATAACTCCTCAGCAGTGTCTAATTGTGTCATAAAATGTTCCAGTGATTCATTTGAAATATTGAATTTTTATCTACAAAATTCTACTTGGTTATTTTTTTTAGCCTTTTTTATACCTTTATTTTACTTATTTATTTTTATGTGGTGCTGAGGATTGAACCCAGGACTTTGCACATGCTAAGGCAAGTGCTCTACTACTGAGCCATAACCCCAGCCCCCTACTTGGTTATATTATATCTCCATTTTCTTTCATGATTATGTTATCTTTTAAATCATTGAGTATATTCATACATGTTTAATAATCCTTTTCTGTAAATATTGTTATCTCAGTTGATTCTGAAAATGTTTGTGTAGACTGATTTTCATCCTTGGAATGAGTTAATTTTTTTTTCAAATTCTTAAGTATAGTAATTTTTATAGGACTATGGATACTGAAAATGATGTAGAGTGTCTGCAAATTTTAAGGACAGTTAACATTTGTTTTAGCTGACAGTTAAGTTACATATGAGTAAGCTTGATTCTTTTTTGATTTATTTTAATTATTTGTAATTAAGTATATGGGTAAATTTTTTGCTAGGGCTATTAAGTTCTGCTACTGGGCTATAATTCTCCTTATGGTTATACTGCTGAACTGACTATTCAACAAAATATGTCTCTACAGATCACCAAAATTTGAACATCTAACCTATTTGAGCTCTGTTCATTGTTAAGACCATGGTGCCTTCTTTGCATTTTCCAAACCTCATGGAATTTTGCTTTTTTTCATAGCTAGGTATTTGTTTACAAAAAATCAGTTTCCTCTCAGTCAAAAATACCATTGTCATATTTTGTTTGGCTTCCTTCTGTTCATCCCAAATTCTCAAAAATGCCCGAATGCAGAAAGCAGGGGAGACTGATCATTCATTTTGTTTTCTTTCTCTCAGTAATCACAGAGAGGTCTTAAATTGCCTATTTTCAGTATTTGAAAAATTTGAGTGTATGTTCTGTCCAGTTTCCTGAATTTTATGGTGGGAATTTATTTCTGCTACCAGTGACTCTAGTGTGGTAGAAATAATTTATTCATGTATTTTCTTAAGAATAATTTGGATAAAGTAAAACATCACAAACCAGTACACATATTAGTTTAACATGTATACTGGCTATGGAGTTTTAAAAATTCTATTTAAAGCATTTAAAATGCACATATAACTATGTGAATTTAGATTTATTTGTAGAATCAACTATGTGAATAGTTGAATTATCAAAAATGAGATAATTTTCTTAGTTAACAAATAAAAGTAGCAACATAGAAAGAAGAGAGCAGAACACAGAGTTTTTCCTAAAGACCTATAAAGATTCTGTGGTATCTTATAGTTTTAATGACCTTTTGAGACAACTTATACATATTGTGATTTAATATTTATGACCTTTTCATCAAGCTACAAATACCTAAGTGTTACATTTACAATAGGTGTATGAAAATAAGAAAAAAGAGCACTTGTGAGGGACAATGAAATTCATCTGATTTAACCACTTTTATTTAAAGAAAATAAAAATTTTTCTTTAAAACTACAAGCAAATCTTCATACTTGTTTTAGATTCAGATCATATTGTTTTCATGGTATATGGAAAACAAGAGTATAAGTCTATGGTTTAATATCTGGCAGAAACAATTACAAATCCTCAGTCTCTCTGAATAAATTCAAAACTCAAGTATTTCTTCAGATAAAATTCCAAAGTACTTGATATAGCTCTGATTTTCATATACAAAAATGTAAATTAACCAGGAGTAGTGGCACATGCCTGTAATCCCAGCATCTCCAGAGGCTGAAGCAGGAAGATTGTGAGTTCAAAGCCAGCCTCAGCAACTTGACAAGGCACTTAGCAACTCAGTGAGACACTGTTTCTAAACATAAAAGGGTTGGGGATATGGCTCAGTGGTTAAGCACCCCTGGGTTCAATCCCCAGTACCAAATATATATAAATTTGTTTACATAGATAAGTAAGTCATCATTAATGAGGACTTCATAAGGAAAAAAGATAAGATCCATAAATGTTGGAACTTTCAGATGCAGAATTTGTAATAACAACACTGGGAGAAATTAATTAGAACACATAGAAATATCATATACCAGCAACATGAAAGAGGAGATGAAGAATAGAATGATAAAGTACTATAAGTTATCACAGAAGGATAAAAGTATAATCTAAGTTCCAGAAGAACAAAAGAGAGAAAATAATGGAGAGACATTAATGAAGAAATAAAGGGTTATTTTTTTCCCCAAAATTTATTCAAGAATCCATCTTTAGGTCTTCTTAAGGAGACCACTGAGATGAATAGGAGATAGAGCAACAGCCTCTCTGATGTCCTGACTTTTTATTTTTAATTTTAAAATTTTGTTCTAACTAGTTATACATGATAGTAGAATGCATTTTGATACATCTTGCATACATGGAGTATAATTTTCATTCTTCTGGTTATACATGAAATTCAGTTGCACCCTAATATAATTGTATTTTCACATAGGGTAATAATATCCAATTCATGCTACTAGCCTTCCTACCCTCCTACCCCCTCTTTTCCCTTTACTCCCTTCTATCTAATCCAAAGCACCTCTTTTCTTTCCTAGCCCCCCCCCACCTTATTGTGAATTAGCATCTGCATATGAGAGAAAACATTTTGCCTTTGGTTAATTGGAATTGGCTTATTTCACTTAGCATGATGTTCTCCAGCTCCATCCATTTATTTGCAAATGCCATGATTTTATTCTCTTTTAATGCTGAGTAATATTCCATTGTGTATACATACCACAGTTTCTTTATCCATTCCTCTATGGAAGGACATTTAGGTTGGTTCCACAATTTAGCTACTGTGAATTGAGCTGCTATAAACATTGATGTGGCTGTCAGTATAGTGTACCAATTTTAAATCCTTTGAGTATAAACTAAGGAGTGGGATAACTGAATTTCCATACAATTTTCCATAATAGTTTCACCAATTTGCACTCCCACCAGTAATGTATGAGTGTACCTTTTCCCCCACATCCTCGCTGATATTTATTGTTGCTTGTATTCTTGATAATTGCCATTCTGACTGGAATCTTAGTGTAGTTTTGATTTACATTTCTTTTTATCATTGCTAGAGATGTTGAACATTTTTTCATATATTTGTTGATTGATTGTATTTCTTCTGTTAAGTGTCCAGTTCTTTTTCCCATTTATTGATTGGGTTATTTGTTTTATTGGTGTTATGTTTTTCTAAAATTTATGAAAGATACTTATCCTCAGATTTGGCAAACCAATGTATCCTATGCAGGAAAAATTTTTAGAAACACTTATTTAGGAGATTTAAGTGAAACTATAGAAAATCAGGGTTGAAACTAAACAAAAGGATAAAGTAAACTACAGGATAAATAAAACATCTCATGAGGAGGAAATATAATGACAAAATAATTGTGAAAAACAAAGCATGCAAATAATGTAAAAATACTGGATAAATAACAATGACAATTAATGTTCAAATTGACAATTTGAAAATAGAACATAAAATTAAATATTGCCCATATTTAGCACATAAATTTAGAGAGGGTGATTGGATTAAAAAATCTAAGTTCTTTCTGTTATACAAGAAGAGAGCAATATCATTGAATATAAATAACATTATCTTTTCTAATTATAATATTTTTTAGATAATTGCTACTAATATATAATAAGAAAGAAGTTCTTCTGCATACATTTTAATCTTCTTTGCACTTTGTCTTTATTGTACTTACCTGGCAAACTGCAACACTATTTCAATTAGGCTCCTACCTAATTTTTATTTACAAAAGTGTACCTAATCATGGCCTGGTGAAGAAAATATGACCAAGTTGATCTGGATTATGTGAAATTTATGTATACTCACTATCTACTCCCCTGTAATGCTGCTTAGCAATTTCCTAACTACTTCAATTGTATTTTCCTCATACTCCCAATTATACTGACATTAACCTATAACATGTTTCTAGATTAGTTTTAAAGAGACTCATCTCTTTCACTGGAATTTGGTTTTCTGAGTTTATCAGGAGTTGGATTTCAGTTTCCTTTTGTTTCTTTTTTGGAATAAATGTGCACAGGCATAAGCTATGCAACCATACATATTGTTCCTGCCTCCTTCCACTACCAATTTCCTATTATATTTTAACAAAGTGTGTCCTATTTGTTAAGAAAATAGAAATTATCAGAAAAGTATATCCACAAGCTACTAGTTCATTTTCTTCCTGCTAACATCTATGGGAATTTATTAAGCTTTTCTTTCTTAATATAAATATCCATTCTTATATATTCTATCCCTTGTTGCCTTCTCAAGGATATAATTTCAGAATTATCCCCCTGCCCCTCTCCTATATGGCCTATATATTCCTTATATTTCAACATTCCTTCCAATATTTCATTCTATTTCTTCTTGTGTATTCTTTTTATGTTGGATTATTTACATTTGTATAAAAACCTAATATATTTACCCTTATCTTAAGATAGACTACTTGAGCCAAAATAGTTCTATTTTCTGTTTTAAATTCCTTGTTCTTTTCCATAAAGTCATTCCTTAAAAAGTAGTCTACATATGCTGTTTGCTCCCTCTCATTCTGATCAATTTGCTTCAATAGCTTTAAATTTCCTAAATTGAATGATTCCATTCTCAGTTTTCATCTTACTTGAGGTATCAGCAGTATTCGATGTGGTTTTTATTGGCCACCCACTAGAAATTCTTTCTCTACTTAGCTAATAGGACACCATACTATAATGGTTTTACTCCTACCTCATTGGCTATTCCTTCTTGGTCTCTATTGCTGGTTCCTTTTCATCATATCTAAGTGTTAAATTTATAAATTTTAGATTTTATAACTCTTTGCTTTTGTGGTACGCTGAATAATGCTTCCCTTAAAGATGTCTGTACACAAAATCCTTGAATCTATGACTAATGGTAACTTAAATGGCAAAACAGTCTTTGTAGACGTAATGATCTGAGATAGAGACATTATTCTGGATTATCCTGGTGAATTCAATGATGTATCATAATGGTCCTTCTATAAGAGAGGCAGGAGATCAAAGTGAGTAGAAGGTAATGTGAAGATGAAAGCAGAAATTAGAGTGATATGGCTATGAGGCAAAAATGTTAAGGCCTCTAGAGGCCCAAGAGGCAAGGAATGAGTTCTCCTATAAAGCTTCCAAAAGAAACTAGTCCTGCTGAAATTCTGAATTCAGCTTCAGAAATTCATAATTTCCCAAACTGGAATTTATGTGGCCTTAAGCAATGTTTGTGGTGATTCCTGTTATACCATCAATTGACAACTTATACAACATCTCTATTCCTATCGGTAATATCATACAATATTATAGTTTAAACATCATAAGTTTTTATGACTCCTGAATTTATAATATTTGCCTAAACCTCTTCCCTGAACTACAGTCTCATTTAAAGTTGGATACTCAATATAAACCTAAAACTTAACCAGACCCTAACAGAACTTATCATTGTGTCTTAAACCTTGTCCTTCTGCATCAGTACATGTCAATTCTTTCTTTTGAGTTGCCTAAGTTAAATATCTGGGTGTCTTTTTTGAATGCAATCTTTCTCTAACATCATCATATATCATTCTATTATAATATATTTTTGCCCTAACTTCAGATTTTTCTAAGTTCCAGTTATTTATCACTACTTCTGTTGCTACCATCCTGATACAATGTAACTTCAGTTTTGCCTTAATAATTGATATAGCCTCATATAATCACCTTAGAACTCCTGCATCATCTCTTCCATCTGTTTAGAATGATCTCTCCAAAGATAGCCATATGACTGCTTAGCTCAACTTCAGGTCTTTACCCAACTATTACCATTTCTATTAGTGTTTTCATGACCATCCTCTTTAATTTTTCAAACTCCACTCCCTGACACTATTCCTCCATAATGTTTCTTAAAACTATTTACATAATCATGATTCCTGTATTTGTTTTTGTCTGTGATAAAACCTATTTTCTGTTTTTATTTGCTATGTTATTACATTCTTATAATTTAAAATAATTTCTAAATATAATAGATAAATTTATTGAATAAGCACATGGCTAAATCATTTAAGCAATCAGATACATATAGATATGTCCCTACCCACAGTCTAGCCAGAGAGTAATGACTTTATGTGATAATAAAACTGAGAAAAAAAATGTAAGCATAACCAGAGATAAAATAAAATAAAACAAAATCAAGTAGGGAACCGAAGAGGAGAGAGAAACTGATGTCATATTTGAAACAACAGAGTTGGAGAAATTGCAAACATTATACTACTTCCAGGTATGAATCAATAAATGTCCTCCACTTTGTTTTGTTGCTGTTGTTATATAAGCTATTTTAAGTTGCTTATGTAACTTGCAAATAAAATAATTCTAATTAATTTAGCTATTTTCATTACATACCATCTTAATTTATTGAAGAAAACCCTTTAATACTGGGTGTCAAAATTATATACACACACTTAGTAGAATATATATAATATCGCACCCAAAATTTGCGAATACCTTTCATTTTGGGGATTTTTGAATCACATATGAAATCTGACCATGATTATAACATAAATCATTATGTATTACAGAAATAACTGTGCAGAGTTAAGATATTGTCACCACAATTCAATGAAAATTGGAAAATAATCAAAAGCTAATATTCAGAAGTTTATAATACATGAAGAAATAATTGGTCATGGAAATAAAATAAAAATTATAAAATGCATAGACTTGGATAGTGATAAAGATATAACATCATCATTTGTGGAGTTTGGCTAAATTGATCATAGTGAAAAGTATAGCTTTCAGAAATTATATTATGAAATGAAAACAAGTATAACATTAACTAAAATGCAATTTAAGAATTAGAACAATAGAATAAAATTTGAAATAATAAAAGAAGGTTAACAATAAGTACAATAAGAGAAGGTAAAAGGTAAAGGCAACAATAAAGATATAGAGCAAATGTTAATTAGAAAGAAATAATATAATTAAATGTTGATCTCTTAAAAGGATTAATACAATTATTGGAAGACCAATCAAGAAAAAAGGGAGGACTAGAAATGTGACTTCAGTGGTAGAGCATGCTTAAGATCCTGGGTATAATCCCCAACACTGCAATAAAAGGGGAAGGGAATGAAAGAGAACAATATTCTAAATGACAAGTTTCACATGATTCTTGTTACAAAATATATTTAAAAGGAATAAATTAATAATAAGCACTTAAGACTAAGAATAATGAAACTGAAAAATTATGAGATAATTTCCTAGAAATTATTAAAAAATAGGTACTTAGAATAGTTTTAACCATTGAAGAAACCAAGTACGTTAAATTTTTCCCACAAAGAATATGCTAAGACCAGATTCTTTATCCAGCAAATTCTAACAAATATTTTAAAATATTCAAAGATATGTTACATAAATTTTTCACAGAGAATTAATAAAATAAGCATATAATCCAATTTATTAGATTATGGCTAGTATACCTTGATATTAAAAACTGAAAATGGCAATACAAAAGACATATACTTCCCATTAAGGCAAAATTGCTGTGAAAATAGTTGCTACACAGATCTATCCATTTACAAAATTTATTATGTGTTTTCATGAAATTTGGTTAATCTGGGGAGCAGAATATTAGAAACTCTACTAATATAGTTCTATAATTCATAACATTAATATATTGAGGGGAAATATGATCAACTCTATAGATGATAAATATGTATTTAATAGAATTGAACATTCCTCATAAATCAAAACAATGTTTTATCAAACAAAAAATATATGGTATTTTTTTTCAGATTTGATTTATAGATAATAAAAATTTAAGGAAAAAGGGAAGGAAACACTTCAACAACACATGATCAACAAAATTATTTTAGCTTTTCACAGTACTTCTGTTTTAGGCGAATTCTGATTCAGATCTGACAATTCTTCAAAACAATACCTTTCCAAAGTAGTGCCTCAGAGATTCAAATTGCCTCCATGCCATAGCGTTTTTATATAAAGCTTTTGTACTCCAGTATCATATGGAAAGTAAAAGCAGGCTGTTCCCTGGGAACTTTTTAAAAAGTAGGGCTTAATGAGTTTTACACCAACTCTGCCCTTATTCCACAGCATGAGTCGTTACATACATATTTTCAACAAGCTTGGTTATATAGAGGAAAACAGAAAAGGGATTAATTTGATTGAATACATAGCCTGCCTGTCACAGTAGGGGGAAATATTATTCTTTAAATTCTTGAGTGAGAATGATGACTTTACATTACAGTTCCACATTTTGAGAATAGTCCTAGGGAGCACGGAAAAAGAAGAAAAATAAATAAATGGCATGATGATTAAAGAATATAACCTGGTTATATTATCATTATCTGGAAGTCTGAAAAAAACTACAGGAAAATTTATAATCAATTAGAGAGTTTAAACAGATTTCTGGATATAGATCAAAGTAAAAAAATCAATTATATTTTTATATATGAACAAAAAAGGTACAGTATGTTTTAAAAATATTCTCCATAAGCTTTGAAAAATTCAGGTAAATCCTTTATAAATGGCTATATCTTATTGTGAATAAACTTAAACTTTTTTGGTTGAACGTGGACACAATATCTTTGTTTTACTTATTTATTTTTTCACATAGTGCTGAGGATGGAACCCAGTGCCTCACATGTACAAGGCAAGTGCTCTAATATTGAGCTACAACCTCAGGCCCCCAAGTGAATAAACATTTATTTGGAGTTTTACAATACCCTTTAAAAGATCAATTTTCTGTGCTACATGAACTCAAATTTAAATAGAAAAAATATATTTAAATATAGCATTATGACATGATTCTTTTTTATTTCTTTTTTTAAAGAGAGAGAGAGAGAGAGAGAGAGAGAGAGAGAGAGAGAGAGAGAGAATTTTTTAGTATTTATTTTTTAGTTTTCAGCGGACCCAACATCCTTATTTGTATGTGGTGCTGAGGATTGAACCTGGGCCGCACGCATGCCAGGCGAGTGTGCTACCACTTGAGCCACATCCCCAGCCTGATTCTTTTTTATTTCTAACCTAATAATTGTCAGTCTTCCATTTCTATGTATAAGGACAGCTAATCATGATTAATGCTCCAAATGTTCTAGAAATTTGGTGTGAAATTTGGAGTGTTTTCCTGTCAAATTTCTATTTTCCACTTTTGTTGGAACTTTCAAATATTATTTTAAAAATTGACAAATGTATACTTATTCCACACACTGTGATATTTTGAAATATATACACACATTGTGGAAAGACTAAATCATACTGAATAACATATATTTCCTCACACTGTTGTCATTTAATGGAAAGAATACTTAAAATCTACTCAGCAATACTGCTGGAGTTTTTGAGAAGCATATATTTAGAGTATAAAAGCTAGACACTAGTAAAAAGCTATAAGTACATAGCAGAAAGATCAGTAGAGTAGAGAGAAGGGAACAGAGGAAGCACTAGGGACTGAATTAGAACAAATTATATTCCATGCTTTTGCAATCATGTCAAAATGAATCTTATTGTCATGTATAACTAAAAAGAACCAATAAAAATTTAAAAGAATACAATAATATGAAAGCTTTAACTATTAAAGTGTTAACTATTAAAAATTTAAAATACTTCTGGGAGTGGTGGCACATTTTCTAATCCCAGCAACTTGGGAGGTTGAGGAAGGAGTATGGTGAGTTCAGAGCCAGCCTCAGCAAAATCAAGGCACTAAGCAACTCAATGAGACCCTGTCTCTAAATAAAATACAAAAAATAGGGATGGAGATGTGACTTAGTGGTCAAGTGCCCCAGAGTTCAATCACAGGAACCACCCCCCCTAAAATTAAAAATATTGGAGATTAAAGTAAATAAAATTATGTTATATGCATGCACAAATATGCTACCATGATATCCACTAACTTGTGTAGTTATTATATACCAACAAAAATGATAAAAATGTATTAGCTTATTATAAGAAAATAGAGAAATTGATTTCAAAGGCAATTAAAATGAAGAAAAGAGTGATAGGAAAACAGTTTATTAGAGAGAAATTAATCTGATAATGTTATAGACTTTTTCAATCAGACTCTTAACAGTGAAAGAGGATTAATTTTATATTTAGAATATTGCAAAAATTGATACAAACTGATTGATACCACAAATTGTTATTTTTAGAAATTATTATTCATTAGAAGATTAACAATCTGTATAGACACTTATAAATAATGCCAATTCTATTAAAGTTTCTAATAATGATGAAGGTCCACTAACAATGCATATAAAGATTTCTTTCATAAATTTTACATTATAAAATAATTAGGAATCAAAGCATAAATGTCCATATATATAATAAGGTTAAAATATTAGGGTCATCAAAATGACTTTTCAGAACTATCTGTACTGATGTACGAAATACCTGAACTATAGTACTGGAATAGTGTCCATGCAGAGAATGAAGTATTTTTTAAAACTAAAGCAAAATAAAATGTCTATTTACATAGATGAATGAAGTAATATATATAAAGACACTTCCAGTATCTAACACTGTGTTGTAAGAAACATGGTAAATTTACAGTCTATTATATTTTTTAATAATCTGATTACATAGAATATTTTACTTTTATTATCTCATAAACATAATTTCTATTTTGTAAAACAGAATATTTCATCTTTAATTCCAATATTGATCTAATGATATTGTGCCTCATTAGTTAGGATGTCAGGTTGGAGGTTCAAATACAGGAAACAGATTCAGGATCTTGACAGGTGGAAAAACATTCAAGATGCAGTTGGAATAGTACACACTCTTTATTCAGAGTTGGAAGCAGCCCCCAGCCCTCAGCTTTAGCTTTGTTTTGTCCCTGCCAGTTTCATGTAACCTCAAACCAGTTTCTTTTAGCACTCTAAATCTCTTCCATCAGCCATTTTTTTTAAATATGCAGGTCAGATGAAGAAGGCACACTGTCAACAGGTTAAATCAGTGGGCACATGCTTACAATCACATGTTTATAATCTTTAATACATATGGTGAATCATAGTGATTTTTACCATGCCTACACACTAAAAAAAGTCTGCCAGAAACCTTCTTTAGGGACCCTAACTATAGTCTTTTTCTGCCTTCCTATAATGGATTTATTTCATTTTAAAAATCCATTAGTTTACTCTAATTTGTTATTTGTGACAGCAGAATGCATTCCAATTCATACTACACACATAGAGCACAAATTTTCATATCTCTGGTTGTACATAAAGTAGAGTCACACCATTCATATCTTCATACATGTACTTAGAGTAATGATGTCCATCTCATTCCACTGGCTTTCCTACACCCATGCCCCCTCTCTTCTGCTCCCTCCCCTGTGCCCTATCTAGAGTTCAACTATTCCTCCCATGCTCTCCCCCATCCCCATTATGGATCAGAATTCTCATATCAGAGAAGACATTTGGCATTTGGTTTCTTGGGATTGGCTTACTTCACTTAGCATAATATTCTCCAACTTCATCTATTTATCTGCAAATGCCATGATTTTATTCTCTTTTAATGGTGAATAATATTCCATTGTGTATAAATACCACAGTTTCTGTATCCATTCCTACACTGAAAGGCATCTAGGTTGGTTCCAAAATTTAGCTATTATGAATTTTGCTGCTATAAACATTGATGTGGCTGCATTACTGTAGTATGCTCTCTTTAAGTCCTTTAAGTAAAAACTGAGGAGTGGGATAGCTTAGTCAAATGGTGGTCCCATTCCAAGTTTTCCAAGGAATCTTCATACTGCTTCCAGAGTGGCTGCACCAATTTACAGTCCCACCAGCAATGTATGAGTGTGCCTTTCCCACAACATCCTCACCAACACTTATTGTTGTTTGTCTTCATAATAGCTGCCATTCTGACTGGAGTGAGATAAAATCTTAGAGTAGTTTTGATTTGCATTTCTCTAATTACTAGAGATGTTGAACATTTTTTCATATATTTGTTGATTGATTGTATATCCTCTTCTGAGAAGTGTCTGTTCAGTTCCTATGCCCATTTATTGATTAGTTTATTTGTTTTTTGGCGTTAATATTTTTGAGTTTTTTATATATCATAGAGATTTGTGCTCTATTGTATGTGCATGTGGTAAAAATTTAGTCCCAAAATGTAAGCTCTCTATTCACCTCACTGACTGTTTCCTTTGCTGAGAAGAAACTTTTTAATTTGAATCCATCCCATCTATTTACTCTTGATTTTAATTCTTGCGATATAGGGGTCTTATTAAGGAAACAGCAGCCTAATTTGATATAATGAAGATTTGGGTCGACTCTTTCTTCTATTAGATGCAGCAGGGTCTCTGGTTTAATTCAGGTAGGTACTTGATCCACTTTGAGTTGAGTTTTGCACATGGTGACAGGGGCTTAATTTTATTTTGTTGCATATGGATTTCAATTTTTTTCTCAGCACCATTTGTTAATGAAGCTATCCTTTCTCCAATATATGTTTTTGGTGCCTTTGTCTAACATGAGATAACTGTGTTGATGTGGGTTAGTCTCTGTGTCCTCCATTCTGTACCATTAGTCAACCAGTCTGTTTTGGTGTAATACCATGCTGTTTTTGTTACTATTACTCTGTAATATAGTTTAAGGTCTGGTATAGTGATGCCACCTGCCTCACTCCTCTTGTTAAAGATTGATTTGGCTATTCGGGGTCTCTTATTTCTCCAGATAAATTTTATGACTGCTTTTTTATTTCTATGAGGAATGCCATTGGAATTTTGATGGGAATTGCACTAAATCTATATAGTGTTTTTGGTAGTATGGTCATTTTGACACTATTAATTTTCCCTATCCAAGAACAAGGGAGATCATTCCACTTTCTTATGTCTTCTTTAATTTGTTTCTTTTGCATTCTGTAATTTTCATTGTAGAGATCTTTCACGTCTTTTGTTAAGTTGATTCCCAAGGTTGGTCTTTCTTTCTTTCTTTCTTTCTTTCTTTCTTTCTTTCTTTCTTTCTTTCGAGGATATTGGAAATGGAATAGTTTTCCTAATTTCTCTTTCTGAGGATTTGTCACTGATATATAGAAATGTCTTTGATTTATGAGTGTTGATTTTATATCCTGCTACTTTGCTGAATTCATTTATTAGCTCTAGAAGTTTTCTGGTGGAATTTTTGGGTCTTTTAGGTATAGAATCCTATCAGCAAATAGTGCTAATTTGAGTTCTTTGTTTCCTATCTATATCCCCTTAATTTTTTTTCATCTGTCTAATTGCTCTGGCCAGTGTTTCGAGAATTATGTTAAACAAACATGGTGAAAGAGGGCAACCCTGTCTTGTTCTAGTTTTTAGAGAGAATGCTTTTTTTAAAAAAAATTTCTCCATTTATATGATGTTTGCCTAGGGCTTAGCATAGATAGCTTTTATGATGTTAAGATATGTTCTTGTTAGCCCTAATTTTTCTAGTGTTTTGAACATGAAGTGGGGCTGCATTTTGTCAAATGTTTTTTCTCCATCTGTTGAGATGGTCATATGATTCTTATTTTTCAGTCTATTGATGTGATGAATTACATTTGTTGATTTCCATATTTTAAACCAACCTTACATCCCTGGGATGAATGCCACTTGATTGTGGTGCACAATCTTTTGGATATGTTCCTGTATTAGATTTGCCACAATTTTATTGAAAAATTTTGCATCTATGTTCATTAGAGATATTGGTCTGAAATTGTCTTTCTTTGATGAGTCTTGTGTCTTGTGTTCTTTCTGGTATAGCTATTTGCAGTTTTTGATGTGGTTTGAGAAGCTATGACAAGTATGTTCTGAGCTAACTGAAATTTTGAATTTCTTAGAATAAAATTACATTATTGGAATTGTGATTATTGGTTTGTGAATTGTTATAGCCTTTATTTTTTCTCTAACTTTAAGTAGTGTTAGCTTTATGCCTTCTCAAACTCAGACTCAAGCTGAGTCTCAATTCAGCATAATGTGACATTGATAGGCTGCTTCCTGCGATGTTGGTAAGTGTGTATGTACTTCCTCATTAATTTCTAATGCCCCATTACAATTAGCATCTAGAGAAACTTGCCACTAATATGTGCTTCACTTTAAAAATAAAACTCATAACAGGAAGGAAATAAACATTTATTTCAATACTCTTGATATGTTACTGCATCAGCTTTTATCATACTATCTCGCTATCAAACATGCTATTTCCACTTATTTGTTTCCCGACAACTAATAGCCAAATTAAATTTACCAGATACATATAACCTCATTTTCTGTTTTAAAAAAAGCTGTGATCTGAGTCTACAGTTATAGAATTTAAAAAATTGATAGCAAGAATCTCTTAATTAGCATATTTAAAAATTAATGCATAGAATTGAGATACATAGTCGTATTCATTTACTTATTTTGATTCCCTGAAAGCAAAATTAAATATATTTTCCTTATTCTCAAGATTCCATTCCCTGTGGTAGTCAAATTGCATATTTTCTAAATTAAGGAGTCATTTAATTCCTTAAAACATCTGTTTTTGAATATATTTGTGGAAATAATGACTATTTACAAAGTTTTATGTGTAAGTGTATTGTTGAACATAAAGAACATTAAAGTGAACATATTTGAACCTCTGGGTAACTTTTGAAAAAAATTACAAATGTGATGGATTGATACAATCCCTACAAATTTAATTTCTTTGGTTATAGTACATATGTTTTCTTCAACTAACGTGTAAATCATATAAACAACACTGTTCTCTGGGAATGTTATTGGTGTTCAATATTGGTTTGAAGAAAAAATTATTTCCTTTTATAAAATAATTAATATCTGTGATAAAATGACTATGGCATTTAAAATGACTTTAATAGAAATTTTTATTTTTAAAGGTTTTAAATCTTTATTTTATTTTTATACATTTTATTTTATTATATCAATTGAAAGTAAACACATTACATAGTGAAATGATTACTACAAATGAAAGATCATTTAATCATTTTGAAAGTGATTATTGATATATTTAGATAAAATATCTATCATTTTTGGGAGGGTGCATACAGGGGATTGAACCCAGGGGCACTTAATCACTCAGCTTAGGGCCTTGCTAAGTTGCTGAGGCTGGTTTTGAACATATGATCCTCCTATCTCAGCTTCATGAGTTGCTAGGATTACAGATGTGTGCTACCACACCTGAATATCTACCAAATTTTTTGTTTGTTTACCTTTTTACCTGTAGTCTTTTTCTGCCTTCTCAAGTTTTAATGAGAGTTTTGCATGGTTCAATGATCCCTCATTTATTAGCATATCAATTATTCTTTTCTAAAACCATTTTTAGTGATTGAACTAGAATTGGCACTATATATTTACAACTCCATCAAGTCCACTTTGAAATAGTGATATACTTGTTCACAGACATGTTAATACTTTATAATAGAGCATTTCTAATTCTTCCTTTCTTTCCCTTACATTGTTGTCCTTCATTTAATTTATAGTCTATGCTCATTAATTTATTTATTAATACTGTTTTTTAATTAATTGCTATCCATTGGATGATTATTTGTTCTTCCTCCACTGTTGTTCATCCTCATTTATGATGCATATTATTTTCTGGAGAACTACTTTTAACATTTGTTGTCAATTGCAGATTTTTATGCTTTTATTTCCTGGTGCTACCTTCAGAATTGGTTTCCACTCCCAGGATTGGGCTTTTGTAAATGATGAATCTTTGTATCTACCTTTTTCCTCACTTCAAAATTTAGGACAGTATTTTATCCTGTGTCTTCAGTCCTCTTATGGGTCAAAGCAGAGTTATTGATTTTTCAGTTTGTTTAGATGGTATTAGTGTTCTTAGGATGGAAGTAATGAATCCCAAGCTCCTTACATGTCAAACTATAAACTGGAAATCTTATTATGAGTTTTGACTAAAATTTTAATACTACTATCAACCAAAGGAAAGATAACTGAGTGCTTTGATAACATAGATAGAATGTTCTGGTAGGTAAAGAATTTAATTTCCTTTGCAAAATATTTCAATGAACATGGGTCTCTAATGCTGGTAATTTTACTTGAATTCATTAAAGACAATTTTTAAAATAACTATAAACTCTTTAGGACTGAATTACCTTGATTTTGATATATCATAAGTTATAAGATGCATCATGATGGGGAACATTAAAATATGAAAAGTAGGCATCTTTGAATTGATAATGAGATATCATGAAAACAAAATTGATTCTAGTTTTTATGATCCATCAAAACTTAGCCATTAAGGAGACAGAAATATCTTTGATAGGCATTGTTTTTCCCTTGATTTCTGAAGTTTTAAATTCATACAGCCAACAGTCTTCCAGAAAAGTTGTGTTCACATCTACTCTACCAATTGTATATGAAAGTGCCCATGTCACTAAACTGAAACCCTAGTCATTTTATTCTTCAAGCCTTTGATAGTTTAAAAATACAGAAGTGTTATTTAATTTGCCTTTCTTTGAAGATTTTTCATATTGTCTAGAAATTTTAATTTCTTCTCTTGTTAATTGGCCATTCATGTTTTTTATTGGTTCTTTTTAGTTATACATAATGACAGGATTGATTTTGACATAATTTGTTCCAATCCAGTCTCTAGTACTTCACCTCCTCCCTCCCCCTGTTCCCTTCCCTCTACTTTACTGATCTTCCTGCTATTTACTTAAAAGTTGTTTTTTAAATTAGTGTCTTCTGGATGTACATGATGTTGAGATTCACTGTGGTATATTAATATATGGTATTGATGGTCAAATGTAGGACCTTGAGCTCTACCAGTAGCCATGATCACAAAATTTCTAAATGGTATTTCTCCTTATAACAGAGCTCCACAGTTGAGGAAGCAAAACGTGAAAATGACAAATCCATAATCTTAGTAAGTTATATATAATTATATCAATAATTAATAGAAAATAAGAAATTTGGGTTTACAGAAATTTGAACAATATTATCCACTAAATTAAATTGACATTTGTAGAACATGCTATCCAATAACAGTAGAATAATCTTTTTTTTTTTCTGGGACTCTTCACCACTGAGCCACATTCCCAGTCTTTTTTATTTTTAATTTTGAGACAGGGTCTTTCTAAGCTGGTGACAGCATCACTAAGATGCTGGGGATGACCTGGAACTTGCTATCCTCCTGCATTAGCATGTGGCCAATACCTATACTCTAGACTTAATGGGAATACAGGTGTGGACCACCATGCATGGCAGAATAAATTCTCTTTGATCAATTACTCTTATATTCCATGCATAATTATGATATTTTGAATTAATGTTTTGTTTTTATTCCTGTTTCTTAGCAAGTAGCTAAAATACTTGAAATCTCCAGATTTATGTTATATATTCTAATGAGATAACTAATGCCTGGTGGTCCTTAGACAGATTGAACCTTGAGATGATCACTGGAAAAAAAACAAGGCATAAGAGGGTTGGGAATTTCAACCCCACCCCTGAAGCACAGGCAGAGAGAGGAACTAAAGTTTGAATAGATAATCAATGCTAATGACATAATGAATTATGTTTATATAATGAAGCCTACCTTAGAAAAGATGGGGTTCAGATGAGTTTCCTGAATACATAAACACATGGAGGATCCTGGAGGATGGCATACCTAGGGAGAATATGGAAGCTTCATATATTTCCCTATGCCTGGTCCTATGGATTACAGCTTCTTCCATTTGGCTATTCATCTTTACCTTTTTAAAATATGGCAAATATGAGTGAGGTATTTCCCAGAGTTCTATGAGCCACTGAAATATATCAATTAAACACAAGGAGAAGATCATGGTAATAATCACTTAAGCTAATAGAATAAAATCAGAAACCACAACGTGGGACTTGTGGTTGTCATGTAAAGTGTGGGTCAGTTTTGTGGGACTGGGTTCTCAACCTGTGGAATCTGTTGGCATCTTCAGATAGATAGTCTGAGTTATTTTTTGTGTTTGTTTGTGGTGCTGGGGGATTGAACCCAGGGCCTTGTGCATGTGAGGCAAGCACTCTACCAAATGAGCTTTATCCACAATCCCAATATCTTTATTTTATTTTTATGTGGTACTGAGGATAGAACCCAGTGCCTTATGCATGGTAGATAAGCGCTCTACCTCTGAGCCACAGATAGTCTGAGTTGAATTGAATTAGAAGACATTAAACTGGACTCCACTGAAGAATTCTTTCCTTTTCTGTCTTAATTCTCAATGTCTAGAAATTTTGTGTTTTCCTCCCTGAAGCCTTTTGGATTCAGTTATTATATTGAAAATTTAAACTTATTATTACGGCTCAATGGTTATCTTAGAGATATGACAGATCTAATCACAGTATCTTAGCTTGATCTTCCTATCAGAAACCTATATCTACATATGCCTGCTAATTTAAGATTAAAAGCTAATTAGATAATTTAGTTCCAAGTGATATATGGTAGAATTTTATTTTTTATATCTTCAAGAGTTGTGGAGGTAGAAAGTATCACTCAAGCCCTAGTCTTAAGTACTAGGCTTGATTATGTTTCACTTTTTCATGTGTGGTGGCTTATTTTCAAGGGCATTTTATCAAATAGAGTAAAATTGACAACCTGAAAACCATCTGCTCTTTTTAAAAAGTATCAGTATAGTTTTTTTAGCTTTAACTTTCTTAATTAATATTTTAGAGGCAAGGATTTTAAAATTTTTTCTGATGGTAGTTTTTTACCAAATATATTTTATGATTAAAAGTTCCATTATAATCAGGATTTGATTTTTGGGGAAATTTTGCTAATTCGTGATTTGAACAAATTTACATAATAAAACCAGGTTATTAACATGGTTATGAGATATAATTAATTGAACATAGTATCAGCATTTGTATAAAGTCATGTGATATATTTGTTTCAGTTTTCTAATACTCTCTTTAATATCAAAATTATTATAAGGCATTTCCAACTGTGGGAAGAGTCAATAAAATAAAATTAGATGACATAACATCCTATTGCACATTTTATCTTTTGAGGTACATAGATAATTGCCAAGTTACCATACAGAAACTTTGTAGAATTTATGTTATAATAACAATCATATGAAGAATAACATAACAAAGGTTATTTTTTGCTTAAGCTATGTAACCATCATGAATTGACAGGGAACTTATACTGCTAGTCACCATCCATCCTAGAAAGACAATTGTGAGTTTGTAATATCTCACATTGGTAATTAAATTTTCTGATTATAATTGAAAAGCAATATTTTAACTCACAACTTACTGTGTTGAACAAGTCGAAAGACATCAAGAAACCATAAAGGGGACCTGAAAGTGCAATTCTATCATGTGTTAAAATGGAGGTTGATATTACATGGGTTTTTAAAGATGCAAAGC
Organism: Callospermophilus lateralis; assembly: GCF_048772815.1. Lineage (NCBI taxonomy): Eukaryota > Metazoa > Chordata > Mammalia > Rodentia > Sciuridae > Callospermophilus > Callospermophilus lateralis. The sequence continues at coordinate 103,879,082 of NC_135325.1, forward strand.
TTTTCAAAGTCTTATAGAATTATGGAACCTCAAGTTTACAGATAAATTCACCAAAGCTCACACACTTATTGGCTCCCAGGAGCCCAGTTATTTTTTCATGCTGCATAATAGAGCCTTTAATAATGGTATCATATAAATTTCTCTTTAGAGAGTATACAATTACAGAAGTAGGCAGTACAGCAATATTGTTAGCCTTTTTAAACATCTCATCATTTATGTGTGAAACTATAGATATTATAATTGTTTGGATCTGCGGTGCTACCCTGAAATTTATAATTGGGAAAATACAGGAAGGTTCAGTCAAAATGATAGAATTATAATAATTATAATTTAATCAGTAGATTAGTCCATTTGATGAATTAATAAAATGACATTTTTTGTAGTTGAGTTTGAACCCAGGGTTACTTTGCCATCAAGTTGCATCCCCGGTCACTTTTGTTTCTATTTATTTGTTTGTTTGTTTTAATTTTAAGAAAAATTCTCACTAACGTTTTGAGGAAAGCCTATACATTGTGATCCCCCGGCCTCAACCTCCTGGCATTACAGGTGTGCAACACTGTGTCTTGTAAGGGATTATTTGAAAGGACTATTATACTCAGGTAGTGGGATTAGAGGAATTACGTCATGTGGGGGCAAGCTTTGGGGTTCCATTTTGTCCTTGGATGCCTGAGTGGAGCAGCTTTCTTTCCAGACCTTCTGCCATGATGTTCTGACTGACATTAGACCCAAAACTATGGAGTCAGCTGACCATGTACTGAGACCTCTGATACCATGAGCCAAAATTGACTTTCTCTCCTCTAAATTGATCTTGTCAGGTATCCCAGTTACAGCAGCACAAAGCTGACTAATATAGATGACAAATCTTAGAAAATATTCATAGTATTTGAGCAATCTAATCCCTAATAATGAATCCAAATTATATCGGTTAGTTTTAGTTGATTGTTATTATTTTTTGTTTTGGTACTGGGACTTAAACCTGGGGTGCTCTACCCTTAATTTGCATCCATAGCCCATTATATTTTACAATTTCTTAAAAAATTATTTTAAGACAGGGTCTCACTAAATTGCTTAGGGTCTTCCTAAATTGCCGAGGTTGGCCTCAAACTTGCAATCCTCCTGCCTCAGCCTCCTGAGTTGCTGGCATTATTGTTGTGGACCATCTCACATAGCTTTGTGAGTATTTTTTTTAATCATTCCTTGTTGTTTGAACAATACTTAGTAAAATTATAGAGAAGAACATGGATAGTTAATTCAAATGCAGCAGTTCTTTAGCCTAATATTTCAGTTTGCTTACTAAAAATGGGTAGTATGTAAGCTGAGTTCCATAGCACATTAAAAACATAAGCCACCATAATCAAGTGACATTTATCCCAGGAAGATCTGGCAAAAGACAAGAATGTCTACTTTTCCCATTTCTATCCAATATATTATTAGAAGTCCTAGCTCCAGTGCTTATGCTGGAGAAAAAAATAAAAGAAATTAAATTGTAAAGGAAGAATTTAAAATGTCTCTGCTTGAAAATGACAGATCCTATATTTAGAAAACCCTAGATACATTAAAAAGTATGAGAATTAATAAACAAATTCAGTAAAGTTGAAGGATACAAATTGCCTGATAAAAACCATCAGAATTTCTGCACACAAAAGTGAACTATCTAAAAAAATCATGAAAACAATTCCTTTTATAATAACTCCAAAAATATATAATATTAGAAACAAATTTTACCAAGGAAATGAAAGACTAGCACTCTGACATCTAAAACATAATAATGAAAATATTTGATAATAAATAAATCAAAAGATATTAATGTATAGGGATTGGAATAACTAATATTATTATTAAAATGTTTGTACTACCCAGTAGATTATCAGTACAAATAGTGTTTTCTTTTTTTTTTAACAAATGTGCATGCCTTCTCATTTTTTTCCTCACTTTTCATTTTATTTTCAGTACCTATAGCACAGCATTGACTACAAAATGATAAGAATGGATAATCTTACTTTATTCCCAACATTAACTGGAAAATATTCAGTATTTGATTATTATATTTGATCTTTGCTGCATATTCTCCCAGTAATTCATTTTTCATATTAAGAAAGTACTCCTTTTTCCTTGTTTTGATGAAAGTTTTAATCAGAACTAGTTGTTGATTATTGCAAATTATTTTCACCAACTATTAATTTGCTCTTTTTTTCTGTTGATATATTGAATTATGTTGATTGATTTTTTTCAAATGCTATGCCAATATTTTATTTAACTTTGCTGTGATATAGCATCCTTTTCATGTATTGCTCCATGCTACTGACTGGAATAAAGTATTTTAAATATGTGTTTATGAGTTTTGTTGATCCAATACAATAATTTGTTTCAGATCTTTAACAGATTATGATATATTGTTACACCAGTCTCATAGTATAATTTGGGATTTTCTATTTATTTTCTAAAAAAGCTTGGGTAAGATTAATGTTAATCTAATATTTATATATTTGAGAGAATTCACCTATTAAACTGGGACTGGAGGTAAATTTTTAGAAAGGTACTTTGTTATGAAGTTGATTTACTTACTGGGTATATCTCAATTTCTATTTCTTTTTTCATATGCAGTAAAGTGTTTTATTGAAAATTCTTTAACATTTTTGAAAGTGGTGAATATATTAGCCTTAAGTTTTTCAGAATATCATTTCTAAATCATTTTAAGGTCTCTTGTATTTCTAGGTTTACTTTCTATTTTGTTCCTAATATTGGTGATTTATAATTTGTCTCTTAATTACTGAAGAGCATTAATAAGATTTATATAAATATTTTTATATTTTAAATTTCTTATTTTTTCTAATTAGTTATACATGAGAGTAGGATGCATTTTGACACATTGTATATAAATGGAGCACAACTTCTCATTCCTCTGGCTGTACATGGTGCTGAGTCACACCAGTGGCATAATCATACATGTATATAGGGTAATAATGTCTGTCTCACTGGGCTGTTCTTCCCATCTCTATCACCCCACCCCATCCCTCACTCCCTTCTGCACAATCCAAAGTTCCTTCATTCTTCCCTACAGCCCTTCCCCCACTATGGATCAGCATCTGCATATCAGAGAAAACATTCAGTCTTTGGATTTGGGGGATTGGCTTATTTCACTTAGCATGATATTCTCTAGTTCCATGCATTTACCTGCAAATGCAATACTTTCACTCTTCTTTAAGGGTGAGTAACATTTCATTGTGTATATGTACCACATTTTCTTTATCTATTAAGACACTTAACAGAAGAAGACATAATTGATCAACAAACATGAAAAAAATGTTCATCTCTCGCAATTAGAGAAATGGAAATCAAAACTACTCTAAGAGTTCATCTTACTCCAGTCAGAATGGCAATTATCAAGAGTACAAGCAACAATAAGTCTTGGCAAGGATGTGGGGGAAAAGGTACACTCATACACTGCTGGTGGGACTGCAAATTGGTGCATCAATATGGAAAGCAGTATGGAGATTCCTTGGAAAACTGGGAATTGAATCACCATTTGTCCCACCTATTCCACTCTTTTCATATTTTTAGTTTTGTTGATTTTATTTATTAATTTTCTAGTTTCTCCATTATCATATTCCTTTATTTTTCATTGTCCAGGTTTTTCTTCTCTTCCCATTCTTTTTTATTGTTTTCATCTTCAATTTGATCATTTCTTTTTATCATCATCATCAACACAATTATCATCATTTTCTTTATCATCATCATCATTGGTTTTTTTTATTCTATCTTTTGGATTTTAACTTTTCTCATTATTATCTGGTAGTTTGTGGTAGAATTTTAATATCACTTGGATTTAAAATGAATTGAAAAACAATTACCTTTAAATATTGTTTTCACTGCATCTTCCATTTTTCTTGTTTCATAGTTTCTTTCTACATCATAAAATTCAAATTACTTCATAAAACTCACTTGTGATTTCTTTTTAACCCATTCATTTTAAAAAAAAATATTTGTTTTTTTAGGTATACATCACAATATAATGTATTTTGACATATCATATGTAGATGCAAAAATACATACATACACACAAAATGGGAAGTATAAACTCTCATTTTTCTGGTTGGCATGATATGCAGTTACACTGCTCATGTATTCATATATGCACATAAGAATGTTATGTCTGATTAGTTCTACTGTCTTTCCCATTCCCATCCCTTCCCTTCCCTCCACTCTCCTTCTTCAATCTGGTAAACCTCCATTCCTCCCTTCTTCCTTGCTTATTGTGAGTCAGCTTCCACATATCATAGAGAACATTTAGCCTTTGGTTTTATGGGATTGGCTTATTTCATTTACCATGATAGTTTCCAGTTCCATCCTTTTACCCTGAAATGCCATAATTTCATTCCTCCTTATGGCTGAGTAATATTCCAGTGTGTGTGTATGTGTGTGTGTATATATATGTGTGTATATATATATATATATATATATATATATATATATATATATATATATATAAAACATTTTATTTTTCCATTTATCTGTTAAAGGGCACCTAGGTTGGCTACACAGCAGAACTATTGTGAATTGAGATGCTATAAGCATTGATGTGTACATGTCATTATAGCATTTTGATTTTAATTCTTTTGGCTGTATGCCAAGGAGTGGGATAAGCACATCAAATGGGGATTCTCTCCTGCTTTCTAGAGTGGTTGCACCAATTTTCATTCCCACTAATAGTATATGAATGTATCTTTTGTCCCACATGCTCACCAATACTTATTGTTGCTTGTATTCTTGATAATTACCATTCTGACTGGAAGGAGATGAAATCTCAGTGTAGCTTTAATTTGCATTTTTCTAATTGTTAGTGATGTTAAACATTTTTTCATATATTTGTTGACTGATCGTATTTCTTTTTCTGTAAAGTGCCTGTTCACTTCCTTTTCTCATTTATTGATTAGGATATTTGTACTTTTGGTATTAGGTTTTTTTGAGTTCTTTATCATCCTGGAAATTAATGTTCTGAGGTACAGGTGGTAAAGATTTTCTCTCATTCTGTAGGCTCTCTCTTCACATTCTTAATTGTTTTCTTTGCTGTGAAGAAGCTTTTTGGTTTGATACCATCCCATTTATCGATTCTTGTTTTTACTTCTTGGTCTTTAGAAGTCTTACTGAGTAAATTGGTGCCTGAACCAACATGATGGATTGGTTGGCCTACTTTTTCTTCGAGTAGGCATAGGGTCTGTGGTCTAATGCCTAACTCCTTGATGCATTTTGAGTTGAGTTTTGTGCAGTGAGAGATAGGGGTTTAATTTTATTTTGCTACATACGTATTTCCAGTTTTACCAGCACCGTTTTTTTAAGAGACTGTCTTTTCTCCAACGTATGTTTATGGCACCTTTGTCTGTATTTATATGGGTTTGCTTCTGTGTATTCTATCCTGTACCATTGGTCTTCAGGTATTTTTTGGTGCCAATACCATTCCATTTTTGTTACTATAGCTCTATAGTATAATTTAAGGTCTAATATTGTGATGCCTCTTACTTAACTTTTCTCATGAAGATCGCTATTAACCTGTACATTTTTAAAATGTGTTGTTTAGCTTAAGAATATTTTCTAATTTTCTAGAATATTTTCTAATTTCTAATTTAATATAATTTTGGTTAAAGAATATTCTCTGTATGATTTCAATTTTGAAACTCATTGATATTTGTTTCTATAGCAACATATATTCAAACTTCATTTACTCTATTTCCAAAATCAATAGGAAGGATGAATGTGAATAAATATATACAAAGTTTAGTTTTTTAAATATTAACTTGGCTAATTGCCACGTAAAATTTCCCTCTATTTCTCTGGAAATATTTCTTAACTAATACTTTGGCATTAATATGGCCAAAATTAGCTTTTTATGGATTACGTACTATGGCACAACTTTTTACCCTTTTAATTCCAACTTGTCATTGTCTTTATTTTTCATTGAAGTGATACTACAGTACTGTAGTTGCTTGGAATATTCCACAGAAGTTTAACCTATTATAGAATATATTTAGAAATCTTATACTAGATGAACAATCATATATTATTAGAATAGTATTATTTACTTTACCCACACTCACACTTTTTTCTTGTTTTATTTTTAGTTCAGAAACCACAAATCATTTTTATACTGTAAAGAAACTGAAAGAATTTTTACATCATAATCAACATGTTCAAAATATATGGATTTTTAAAAATATATAATAATATATGTAAAGACATAAAATAAACATAGTTTATTCATTCTTTATCTATATCAAATCAGCTGATGTGTCTGTTTATATTCTTCTTATTCTGGCAAACTACCATATTCACTTACCTCATGTTATCACAGCAATGATTTGAAGCTAATCATACAACAAGGATTCAAATAGTAATGACAATCCTCAAATAAAGCCAAACTCCAAAATGTATCATCTCTTCCCTGTGTATTATAGACATAGCAGAAAAAAAGGAATGCTCATATCAGCATGAAAACTATTTACCTCAGTCTTTACTGTCTAAAATAAATATAGAATTTAAAACATTAAAAACAATGAGGCTTATGGAAAAGCAAAAATATCACATTTTACCAAGACAAACCATCACCAGCAACATATGTAAATATTATATAAAATACTGGAACTAAAGGAAAGTTTGAAATAATTATAATTGATAGGATGGAGTTTTAATGGAAAACTCTGCCAACATGAATGATCAAATATGTAATGTTAACACAGCTACAACTATTATGCAAAAAACTTGGAATAGCTCTGAATGAACAACATAGTAAGTGAAATTAAAATAGCTTTCAAAAAGCTAATTAGCAGGTTCAACACAATCCAGAAAACATCAATGGACTTGAGAGAGATCAATGCATATTGCCCAGATTACGAAAAAAATACATATTGCTTCACTATGTGGCCAGGAATTTTTAAATATGTCTTATATGTGTTTAATTATTTAATTAATTTTCATAACTATTTTCTCATAGGTCCTATATTCTTATTTACAGAGGAACTTCTGGATAGTTAATTTCCATGATTTTCCCAAGTTCACATAGTTAAAAGAAAAAAAAAAAAAGGAAGGAAGGAAGGAAGGAAGGAAGGAAGAAAGAAAAGGTAAAAAAACTAATCGTTGAAATTTTGAACCACAGACAAGACCATATGATAAGTTTGGAAGGTTATTGCTGGTGTAATTATATTCTGCTCTTTAAGCTTTATTCTACTGAGTATATATTTGTACATAATGAAAACAATAGCATTTTTGATCAGTACCAAAGTTTAAATTTTTGAATCCTTTATTCCCATCTACTAGATGTACAAAAAGAGAAAATTACCTAATCTTCAATGCCTCAAGATCTTCATGTGCTCAATTGCTGTAATGATAGCACTTGTCTCAAATAGTTATTTTGAGAATTAAAACATATAGGTCATTTACATTTTAATTATAACATCTGAAATATAATGTAAAAGTTATTTTTTAAAATATTTTTGTAGTTGTAGATGGATGCAATACCTTTATTTTATTTATTTATTTATTCATTTTATATGGTGCTGAGAATTGAACCCAGGGCCTCACACATGCTAGGCAAGCACCCTACCACTAAAATACAACCCCAACCCCATACTAAATTTATTTTTAGAAGTGTGAATTATCATATAAGTAGTATACTTTCATAATTTTTTTCTTCTATTTATAAGGAAAGAGCAACAAGGTATTTGTCCTCCTAATGATTTCAATTATTAAGTAGAAAAAATCTTCAATTTACATTCCCTCATTAAACTGTGCATTTTTGTTTGACTCATAGAATTAGAAAACTTTTCAAAGCTGTTTTTATGCCTGTCAGAATCATGTGAATAATTGCTTCAAATTTGTACTTAAATTTGTCCACAAAGAGAGAGATCTTGTCATTCTAAAATGTAAACATTATATTTATGTGAAAAATACTATTTGTTTCTCATTCTGCCTCATTGGGAGCACTTTCTTAATTCTAGCTCCATTTCCCTACAATCAGAATTTTTACATCTTGCCTCTTTCTCTGAAAGAATTGACAGGTCTTGTTCAAGCTCCTAAAATCAAATATTTCAAGTAAAGGAAAATAATGTAAAACAGTATAACATCTGAGAGGTTAAAAAACAAATAAAAAAACTGAAAGACTGACAGAAATGAGTTAAAACATAAAGCACTTATATTTTATGAAAGGAAAATCAAAAGAAAATGAGTTAAACAAATTGAATATAAACAATGAGGTTAGGGTCAATTGTTAGAGAAAGAAGAAAAGAAGACAGAAATGAAAGTAAAATATTGTTTGTTACTATTTGCAAAACATGAATATTAGCAGACTTACCATATGTAAAAGAAGATGGTGATGCTAACTAGTTACTTATAAATTTATTTTTAATGTTTTTCAACTTTATACTAAAATCTTAAAAACAAAATACCGAATAAATATATATTGCAAATTAACCATTTGTAGTATTCACAATATCAGTTATATATCTAATTTGAAAAAAAATATATAAAATATGTAGTACAGATATAGTGGAAAAGCAAAATTTCACATATAATTTTTCGTTTATTTATTTACAGGATGAGTAGGAGATAAAAAATCAACAAAAGAGAAGCTGCTAATAATCATATTTATTATAGCCTCATGGGGCCAAGTTGTATCCAGTGCAAACTATCATAAAGGTAAGCTCTTCTGTGGAAAACGACTTCCTATAACACAGGCTATAATATTCTCTCATTATTGGCCTGTTAAATTTTATTTTTCATGGGTTCCCCTAGCAATTATCTTTAGTAAAATTGCAGAGAGTTATCTTTAAGATGGCTTTGATAGGGGAAATCCTGTATTTTCAGGATTACTACCCATTCCTGCAAGTAGCAAACAAAGAATATAAATGTTAAATATGTTGATATCCCATTCTCCTATCTCCAATCCATAAGTAAAGCTTAAATTTCTTACAGGCTATTGTCAGCTATCACTGTGGGAAATTTAGCAATGAACCCAAGGACAAATCCTGAAAACTACTGGTCTCAAGATGTGCAAAGATGACTTGTATAAGAATGGTACATAGGCATTGAAAAATGGTGCTGGCAGTGAGGGCAAACACTACTGAGACAGAACTTTGGTAATGCAAACATTTATAAGAATAATTACAGAGGAAAAATTACTTAAAATTCTAGACTTTTAGCAAGGTAGAGTGGCATATATGTGTAACCCCAGCTACTCAGGAGGCTGAGGCAGGAGAATTTGATTGTAAGTTTGAGGCCAGCCTTAGACAACTAAATGAAATGTTGCCTCAAAATAATAAATAAATAAATGTTAGGAGCAATGAATGAAACATTGCTTTGAACTGTCTTCAATAGCAGTGACACCTCCCTTGTGGATTTCTGGTGCAAAGGTGCTGAGAAATTTACCCATTTGAGATGGCCCCATAAGGGAAAATTGTTAAGAGGAAAAATTCTGTGCCTGTCATGGAATTTATTAGTTCAATAGCCTTGAGTTCAAATGCCAGCTACCCAGAGATAGAAGAGATATGGACCTAAGCTGATAACCCCCAGTTAGGCTGTTTCCCTTACAATCTCATTTTTGTTTATCTTGAAGAAGCTTTCTCACAATAAATCCTTTTGATATTTAAACCTTTATAATAAATGTGTGGAGTCTGTTCATGGCCAGTCTCTCTCCCATGAGGAGTTTGTTGCTCCAACAAGTCCTGCTTTCTCTAGATTTGTATTTGGCCTATTTCCAATCCTCTCACCACTCCATTGAGGAAACTGAGGAAACATCACTTGCGCAGAAATAGATAGATAGATAGATAGATAGATAGATAGATAGGGGCTGTTCATGTGTTTCAGTGGTAGAATGCCCTTGAATTCAATCCTAGTACTGCATAAATAAATAAACACACAAACTCCAACATTTAGTGAGAGAAAATGCTTTTCTAGCTATTGTAATGTTAAGCACATTGCATTTTGCTGTATTCTTTGCTTGACATGGAAACTTAACAACATTATACAAGTAAATTAGTACTTTTGGGGCCTAGGAATATAGCTCAGTTGGTAGAGTGCTTGCCTCACATGCACAAGGCCATAGGTTCAATCCCCAGCCCAGCCACTTTCCCTTTCAATGAAAATCTTTACATTTTAATGCAGTTGCAATTATATTATGGTATGATCTTTTGTTTAAATTATACTAGATCTTTCATAAACTTCTAAAACCTATAATTAATTTTTACATTTAATAGCCATACTATATTCCATCACATTGATATATCATAATTTACATTCAAATAAACAGTTCATCAGAAAAAGATCAGCACTTACCAAGTATCTATAGTTTCAGTTCTGGATACATTAGTTATCACCACAAATTCCTTGTCTAGATATGCCAACTATTAATCTGCCTATTTTCTTGAATGCCTTTTTTCCTGGATTTTTTTCTTTCAGTTTATACTTCCCGCATGCTTGTTTTTAGTGGTTAATATCCATTCTCCTTTTCCTATACCCTCATGGGGGAAATCACCAGCTTAGTATTGACTTCTCCCCATTAAAATATTTTCATTCAATTTCATGTTTAAAAATTCTTACCTTCATATGATTTCAATATTCATTATGAGTGACTTTCTCTTAATTGCAGAAAGTTATTTCTATGAATAGTCAAGTAAAATAAAATGAGATTATTTTGAATTTGAAGATCACACAAAAGTCCACATTCACTATACATAATTAAAATAAAGGATGATTTGCTGGGCACAGTGGCACATGCTTGTAATCCCAGCAATACAGGAGTCTGAGGCAGGATTGTCACAAGTTCAAGGCCAGTTTCTACAATTTAGCAAGGCCCTAAGCAATTTAGCAAGACCCTTCTCAAAATAAAAAAAGAGATAGAGATGTGACTTAGTGGTTAAACATCCCTAGATTCAATCCTTGATACAAAAAATAATAAATAAAAAAATAAAGCATAATCTATCAACAATCATTAGCAATGTTTGAATATTGAAGATTATAATAATTAAAATTATTGAATTCTGGGAGTAATATCAACAAAAAATGAAATAGGAAGCCCCAGGCTCTCTACCTCCTATGGAGACACAGAGTCAACTAGAATACAGATAACACATTGCTATTTGGAGATATCCAGAAAACAATTCATAGATTGTGGCCTCTTAGGCAAGTACAAAGCCAAAAGTAACCACTTCTAACTGGGTAAGACGTTTGCTCTATTTTTTCACCAGAACCTCTCCTTCTAGCCAGCACAATATAGCGTAATGACAGAAAACTCCAACTCCTTTTTCTCTCTCAGGATCAAAAGATAAGAATAGAGTTTATATCCACCAAAGTTAGACTTCTTCAAGGTTAAGTGACTTCAAACCCTGGCTTCTATCCCATCTGACTTGAGCTTTGATAGGAACCAGAATAGTTTGAATGCCTGGGGGCTACTGAGAATAAGGGCAAGCTCAGTAGTTTATTACAGTACCGGAAAGGATGCACTGCCATGGAAAACTGGAGGAAGAGATAATGAATGGTGGAGCAAGGAATAATCAACTGAAAAAGAAACAGAGGCAAAGTTCTAACTAAAAAATTTCATGCACAAACCCACATAACATATATCCCTTAAAAAGCTTTGAAAGAATCACAGAGGGGCTGTGATTGTGGCTCAGCAGTAGAGCGCTGGCCTCCAAAGTGCGAGGCCCTGGGTTGGATCCTTAGAACCACATAAACATAAATAAATAAAATAAAAATGTTGTGTTCAACTACGACTAAAAAAATGAATATTTAAGGAAAAAAAAAGTCACAGAAAATTCAGTTGGGTAGATTGATAAAGATATTCTTAGGGGCCAGGGTTGTGGCTCAGTGGTACAGCACTTGCCTAGTATGTGTGAGACACTGGGTTCGATTCCCACATAAAAAAATAAAATAAAATAAAAAATAAATAAACGTATCGTGTCCATCCACAACTACAAAAATATTTTTAAAAAATATATTCTTATGTAAAAATCCAGTCAATAAGACCACAAGAAGTGGATGCTTTATCAACTTCACAAATTTCAAAGAAAGAACACAAAGTGTGCAAAACAAAAATGAGAACAGAACATACAAGGAAGTGAGTCCCAATCAAAACTTCAAAATAAATCTTTAGAAACGAACTTCAAAGACATGGAGGTATTTTAATCACCTGTCATAGAATTAAAAATAATCATGTTAAAAGATTCTCAATGAGCTAGAATACAGATTGAAAATCATGAAACAATGCATGGAAAAAATGAGACTAGCAACAAAAACATAAAAAAAAAACAAAAACAAAATTCTGGAGTTAAAAAATATATTGGTTGAATTATAAATTCACTACAGGGGTTCAACAGAAGACTTGATCAAGCCAAAGAAAGAATTAATAGTGGGCTGGGGTTGTAGCTCAGTGGTAGAGCACTTGCCTAGCATATGTGAAGCACTGGGTTCCATCTTCAGCACCACATAAAAATAAATAAATAAAATAAAGGTATTGTTTCCTTTACAACTAAATATTATTAATAAAAAAGAAAAGAAGAAATAATGAACTTGGAGACAGGTTATTTGAAATTCTCAAAGTAGAGAACACAATAAAAAATGTAACAAAGAAAGATGAATTTAGGGGCTTTTAAGACACTATTGAATAGACCAAAATATGCATTGTGGAAATTTCAGAAGGAGAGTAGAGAGACAAAGTGATGGAGATTCTGTTTGAAGAAATGGGAGCTCCAAATTTACCATTTAAGTAATGAAATGAACATACAAATTCAACAAACTCAATGAGTTTTGAATACAACAAGAGAAAAAATTAGTAGCATATTAAAGGTAACTTCCATAAGATTATCAGTACACTTCTAAACAGAAACCTTGTAGACTGAGAGAATGGGATGTCATTTTTAACGAACTGAAAGTAAACAAAATGTAGTCAACCAAGAATACTCTATCTGGCAAAATGTCTTTCAATGGTTATGGGGAAATTAATAACTTACCAAATAAGCAAAAATTAAAGAAGGTCATTGGCACTACATGTGCCCTATAATGAATAATAAAAGAAGTTCTTTCAGCTGAAATGGAAAGATACTAACCAGCCTTGTAAAAGCATATAAAAATACAAAGCTCTCCAATAAATGTAAATATAGAAACAAAATAGCATCTTGTGGTATTGTAGCATTCATCTACAAATTACTGTTAATTGTGATACAGAATTTAAAAATTATAAATACTGTAAATCTATGATAACACATGCATAATGTAAACAAATGTCATTTATGACAACAATAATACAAGGTGAGAGGGTGGAGGTATTAAAGAGTATAATTTTATATGCAATTGAAGTTATCTGCTTAGAAAAGATTGGTATAGGGCTGGGGCTAGGGCTCAGTGGTAGCAGACTTGCCTGGCATGTGTGATGCACTGGGTTTGATTCTCAGAACACATAAAAATAAATAAATTAAGGTCTCTAAACAACTAAAAAATATTCAAAAGAATTAGTATAATTTTAAGATGTTTTATGCAATTTTCATGATAATCACAATGAAAATACCTGTAGAATGTACACAAAAGGAAATGAAAAAGTAATCAAAATATTTTTCAAAAAAGAAATCCAAGAAAGGCAGCAAGAATGGAAAACAGACAAAATAGCTACAAAATATAAAGAACACAATTAACAAACTTGCAATAATAAGTTCTTTTTTATTAGTAAGAACTTTAAATATTAATGAATATTATAGTCTTCAATCAAAACGCAAAAATTTGTTGAATAGATAAGAAATCGTTGTCCTTTGCTATAAGGAAGCTTTTCAATTTGAAGGCATCCAACTTATTGATTCTTGATTTTATTTCTTGAACTTTAGGAGTTTCCTTAAGGAAATCTATGCCAATATGTTGTAGTGTTGACCCTATGTTTTCTTCTAGTAGTTGCAAAGTATCTGTCCTAATTCTTGAATTTTTTATTGAATTTGAGTTTTGTGCAGGATGAGAGGGAAAAAAATCTTTTTCACAGCAAAGACACAATTAAGTACATGAAGAGAGAGCCTACACGATATGATAAAGTTTTGGCAGCTATTGTTCTGACAGGGATTGATATACAGAATATACACAAAATTAAATAACAAAAAATTCCCAAATAACCCAATCAATAGCTACACATTTCTCAAAAGAAGAAATACAAATGGCTAACAAACAAATGCAAAAAGTATCCAAGTAAAGGAACTAGCTCAGGTACTCATCAACAGATTAATAGATGATTAAAATGCAGTATATATGCACACACAATCAAGTTTTAGTCAGCCCTAAAGAAGAATAAAAATGTGGCATCTTCTGGTAAATGAATGGAAATGTAGAACATCATACTAAGTAAAATAAGCCAGTTGCAGAAAGTCATGGTCAAGTGTTTTATCTCATCTCCAGAAGTTATAGTGAATAAAGGAAAAAAGGAGGACCCTATGAAAATAGAAGGGAGATTAGTGAAAAAGAGAAAGGGGATAGATGGGATAGAGAAAGGACAGAAGAAAGAGGCCACTGCAGAATAAAATTGACCAAATTATGCTATTTGCATATATGAATTTATCATAATAAATTTTACCTATAAATTTATATATATATATATGTGTGTGTGTGTGTGTGTGTGTGTGTATATATATATATATATATATATATATATATATATATATATAGAGAGAGAGAGAGAGAGAGAGAGAGAGCAATTTAAAACAGTAAATAAACAGAAGGAAGACAAGTAGGATAGATGAATGGGAACAGGGAAGGGAGGAGCAAATTTTATTCAATGTATGTATGAGTATGTCTAAATGAACCCCATGATTATGTATAACTATAATATACTAACAAAAACATTAAAAACTAAGTTTCATTTATATGGTCTCCACAAGAAACATGCTTCAGATTCAAGTACACATATATAGTAACCAAAGGAGAGCCACAGTGACTATATTTATATTAGACAAATTAGACTTCATGTCAAGAGCTGTCACAAGAAATTAACAAGGTAATTATATAATAACAAAGGGTCAATTCTTCAAAAAGATATAATAATTGCTATATATATATTATTGTTTAATAAAATTGCATTTCTCAAAATTTTCTTTTCAAAACTAAGTACAAGTGATTTTTTTATAGTTACTTGTTTTTAAAAGTACAAAATGTTTTAAAAGTACAAAATAAGTTTTATTTTATATAAAACTATGATGATTTTTAAAAATCATGACAAACAGCTCAACATCTTTACTGTTTCATTTTCGAGTAAAATAAATTCAACAGAAAATAAATTAAGCATTAACTTTAAGCATTAAAAATTATTTACTAGCTCACTGTGGCATAATAAGAATGTGTGTGTGTGTGTGTGTGTGTGTGTGTGTGTGTGTGTGTGTTCTTTTACCCTGGTTTCTAATACAGAATTTCTAAATCCTTTATAATTTCCTCGATGGTAGTTGTTATAGGGACATCTTTGATTCTAACGTGGTAAATCTTGGTGGGTCGCTAGATAGCTTTATGATTAAGGCTGTTTGCAAGCCTCGATTAACATCCTGGCACTTTCAGACACATTCTTTAACCTATAGGTTAGGGAGATCTAGTGGAATTTGAATTAATAATCAATCATCCCAAGCTGAGGTTGTGGCTCAGTGGTAACACACTTGCCTAGCATGTGTGAGGCACTGGATTCTATTCTCAACACCACATATAAATAAATAAATGAATAAAGGTCCATTGATAACTAATAAAAAAATTTAAAAAAATCAATCATCCCTACATGGTGAAACTGTCATTTAAAAAAATCTTAACATATAAAAACTGAGGAACTTTAAGGTTGATGAACACATTGAGGTGCTAGGAGGTGACACAGCTGGATAGAGTATGGAATCTCTACACATTCCACATACTTTGCTCTATATATCGTTTCCATTTAGCACTTGTTGAATTGTATCCTTTGTAATTAATGATTAAACATAAATGAAGTGCTCCCTGGATACCATGAATCATGCAAGTAACCTGTGGAGGAGGCTATGAAATTCTCTCATTTGAAATCAGATTTTTAGACATATAAATGACTGAGAATTTGTGATTAGCATCTACAGTGAGAGAATACATGTGAGACTGAATCCTTAAATTCTGGGGTCTGATATTAACTATTATAAACATTTTTAAAGTATTAATATTAAAAGAAACTTTATCAAATCATTTCAAGTGCACAGATTCAAATTTTAATGAACAGTGCAAAATATTGTACATGGTAACCTTTCATTTACACAATAGCATAATTGTACTCCATATATCTTATGCTCCACAAAATCATCAGGACTTTTCTTCCTTTCTATATACCCCATTCAGTTTAAATTTGTTATCTAATTGTATATATTCTGTGAGCTAAATATTCACATTGATTTACCTTAATTTTTTTCTATGTGCAGATTGGGGAATGTGTCTGAAAGTGCCAGGATTATAATCAATGTTTTGTCTTTCTGGTGACCAACCACCATCATGAAGCTATCTAGAGGCCCACCAAGATTTACCACATTAGAACAAATGATGCTCCTATGTTTACTACCATTGAGAAGATTTCTAAGGATTTAGGAATTCTGTATTAGAAACCAGAGAAAAAAAACAAATAAATATATTCTTTATTATGTTGCAGTGAGTCAGTAAATAATACTCAATGAGTAAAATTAATACTTATACTATTTTTAAAGGGTTTGTTTTATTTTTATATGCTGCTTTGTTTTTTCAGTAGTTGGCCATAACAATTTTTATTTTCTTGATATTTTAAGTGATCAAATATAAAATACTAATAAAAATAGAAGTGCCCAAGCTTGAGTATAGGAAAATCTCATTTTACTTACTTTCCCATAGTTGCCACTGAGGAAACAGATAATAATGTTCTCATATAAATACCTTCATAAAATTCTAAAAGTTCATAAAATATATACAAAGCTAACTACATTAAACAGTTTATTTGCTGATGTGTTGTGTATATTTGCAGACTTCAAGAATAGGGTAAACAAAAATGTTTATATAAAGCATAATATAATATATACTTTAATCTCCATATTTTATATGTTCTCTGTCACCACAACTCATCTCTGCCTGTAGAATGAAGAGGCAGCCATAGGCAATAGGTAAAGACTGGGTGTGGTTATGTCCCAATAAAATTATATTTACAAAAGTATTTAGGGAACTGAATTTGTTCTTCCAGCTAGTTTGCAATCTAAACTTTAGATATATTTAAAAATACTAATCACCAGTTATCCCTCTCCTGGTATGTATCCAAAGGACTTGAAATGAGCATACTATAGTGATGCATCCACATCAATTTATAGCAGCTCAATTCACAATACCTAAGCTATGGAAACAACCTAGGAACCCTTCAACAGATAAATGGACAAAGAAAATATGTTACATATACACAATGGAATATTACTCAGCCATAAATAAGAACAAAATATGGCATTTCCTATGTTCATATATAAATACACCACCTGGGTATCTCCACATTATGCACAACAACAAAATGGGAAGTTATACTCCATGTATGTATGATCTGTCAAAATATATTGTACTTTCATATATAACTAAAAAAATAATAAATAATTTAAAAAATAATTGAAATCCTGCAGGTCAAAAATTGATATTTTAAAATAATTATATAACATATTATGACCTAGTTTCTAGTATTCTTCAATAGACAGTATCCTGCATAGTATGAAGACCAATGACCAATTAAAAAGTAGAAAACTTTGATCTATAGACAATAGAAAAAATATGTTACAAAAGAAGAACTGCATATGACACAGATATTGGAATCAAAAGTCTTCTCACAATTTCCCAAGAGTTATCCCTGACAAATCACAGCTGACTCTAACAATAGATAGGGAAAAGAGCGATTTTTACCAACTTGGTCTTAGATATCTGGCAGTAGAATATAACTAAAACACAGAAATATGTGGATATTTAAAAGACAATGGTTCTTTTATTGTTACTTCAAATGTATATTTGTGTCAGTCCTACCGAAAGTAAGAAAAACTAGGGGAGATTATAAAGGAAGGGTTTTTATACAGAAGTGCCTGAAAAATATCACTTTCTCAGAGTCAAAAGTTTATTCTGAGTCAATTTGAGGCCTAAAAGTCTTTTTAACCTCCTACATGGGTACACTATATCTGTGTTTCTGTTATGAACTCCTTCTCAGACTCCTCCTGTGGAGTTTGCAATTCAACAATTCCAGCCTGGTTTTAATCAAGACCCACAAAGAAGACAAGCTTCAACCAGATGGAAAAGACCTTACCAAGTGCTCCTAATCAATGGGATGGCTATCCAAATTGCTAAAAATGGAAGAACTCATTACCATTGGCAATTTTCATCACAAAAAGTTCATATGTCTTTGATGGATAACAAAATCAAAGTGTACAAGTGTAAAAAAATGAAAATAAGCCTGAAGGTATAAAAAGAAAAAGTGGGGACTTGTGAGAAATAGAAAGTCCATTTTGAAAATATGGTATTTTGGGCTGGGGATGTGGCTCAAGTGGTAGAGCCCTCACCTGGAATTCGCGGGGAGCTGGGATCAATCCTCAGCACCACATAAAAATAAAATAAAGATACTGTGTCCACAGAAAACTAAAAAATAAATATTAAAAAATTCTCTCTCTTTCTATTTAAAAAATTATATATGGTATTTAGCCTTCATTGCGATGCAAGATCAAATCAGCCATTTTGATCTTCCCAACCTGTTATAGCCATTTTAACTATAGCCCTTATCTTTGCCCTTCCCAATTTTAAAATTAGTCAGTCACATATATTGTGACCCCATGCTCCTCCTATCAGAGCAGGAGGGAGTACTACAATAGGGATTAAAAATGGGCAGACTCCTTGCCCAAGTGTGCTTGCTTGCCAGACTTTTTGATAGAACACTCCTTTGTAGAAGTAAAGTTTGTCTTCCTCAGCTAAGCAAAAACAAAACCAAAAAAAAAAAAAACAAAAAAACAAAAAACAGTCACAGATTGAAGAAACACTATTAACAGAGTAGTAACTTTCCAGTACTACTGGATAGAACACATGAATATATGGACTATTTGAGGAGTGATATAGAAATCTAAAATGGAAAAATTTTGGGTCTCTAGAAGTGAAAAATACATTATCACTGATAAAATATTTTGATTAAGTCAACAGCAGAATAAATTCCATGGAAGATCAATGAACTTGAAGTCCGATTAATAGAAATATTGCAAAGTGAAACAATGTACAGTATTGAACAGAGGATCAATGGCTTACAGACTAATATAAAATAATATAAAGGAGATGCCTCTATATTGTTTAATTGCCAAATCTGGAATTTTCATGTAATTTAAGAGACAGAGGCAGTAAAGCAGCCTCTAGAATTCTTGAAAATAGGCTTTTCTGGATGTGGTGACAGAGAAATGTCAATGTTTCCAATCTACCTTTGCTCCACTCTTCTCTGTGTTCAACTCTTCTTCACCTTGAGTCTTTGTTTACCAATAGACTTTGTAGGCCTGCAGAAGTAACATATCCTTATAATTTTCTCCTTCAACTTTTACTCTTCTGTTTTTTGTAATTTGTGACTCCTCTATTAGTACCACTGTCATTTTTATACCCTCACTACTCAGCACCCCTCACAATTTGATAATTCAATTTTCTAGAATATTATATCATAACTCAAAGCGTTTATAGTTTGTTATTTATTCTGACTTATATTCATTTAAAATTTACTATTGACTTAAAATTCTAAATATTTTTTATATTCCCCACAATTGCAAATTTGGGCAATTTATTATTATTGGATTCCTGATGAATTTCATCTTCTCAAGCTTACTTCATCCTGACAAGAAAATTTTGTGCCATGATCATAATATGCAAACTATTCACTTTTATTCCCTATGTCTTTAGTAATTTTAAGGCTTACTAGCTAAGTAGGGAGAATGTTGAATGTGACATATTCTAGAATAAAAGTATTGTCTAACTCAATCTAAATCTTCTTCCAAACTGACATCATTGTACTTATTAATGTGGTTTACCTTTTTTTTTCTTTTTTGGGGAGGTATGGGGGGATTAAACTCATACTGAGCCACATTCCCCCACCCTATTTTGTATTTTATTTAGAGACAGGGTCTCACTAAGTTTCTTAGCATCTTGCCATTACTGAGTCTGGCTTTGAACTCAGAATCCTCCTGTCTCAGCCTCCCAAGCCTCTGGGATTACAAGTGTGCACCACCATATCTGGCTTAATGTGGTTTACCTTTAGGTACTAGTCATTCAAATATTTGAATGTTCAGGAACCCTATGTTTATTTGTTTTAGTGTGAAAATTTATGCATAAGAAAATTTACCATTTTAAACATTTTTAATCATAAAGAACATTCACACTGTTGTATAACTAATAACATTTTACATTTCTCTGCTCTTGGATATAATGAACCTGCTGACAAGACCTGTGCTTATTTAAAACAAATAGACTTTTTATTATACTTTCTTTTCCAGAATCATTCTTGTTTCAGCATAAAAACAGATATAAAATATGATTTTAGGAAATTGATATTATCTATTTCAGAGCCTGGGTGATAGACAGTCCAGAATATAAATCAATCACATTGGATTACATATAATGATCATATACCCATTTTTCAAAACTATGCAGATGAAAAAGGTAATGAAAATGTAGATTAAAACCTGAATTAGTATGGCTGTACTAGTAATTCCCCACTGTTATGACTTCTATAATTATTTTTAAACCTCATGGCAACTAGCAGAAAATGTTTTTTTACCACTAACAATTATTTTTATGTCTATGTGAAACTGAAGCAGGTATGGACTATGTCTTTCTCCTAGAATTTACCATTCACACATTTTGTAAGGCATTCATGCTGAAGAAAGTGACAATTAAAATGTTTAGCTGTAGAAATGGAATTGATAAACTAATTAATATTTATATATATGCATATGTATTTCATTTTTGTAGAGAAGATTGATAGAACAATCAATGAAAGATTTTCAATAAAATATATACTACACTTGTACAATGCATTATAAAGGGATTAGAATAGAAATATGTATTTAAATATATTGGTTTAAAAGTCTGAATTTTATCAAAGATCTTTTTTTTAAAAAAAGATGATTATATGGTAGGAAATTGCTATGGTATTTTGATTTCTGTGGACATTTTAGTTTGAGTCATCTGAAATTATCATTTTTATAGGTAAAAGTATTTTATGAATTTAAATGTACTGAGGAATAATATAGGTATGGTGACTATATATTTAAACCAGAAACCAGAAAAAGAATGTTCTTTGTGATAACTGATATATTATTTAAAATATTACAAATACATGAAAATTAAATTGCACACTGTTAAATATTTAATAAATATATTTATTGCCAAAAGATTAAACTCTCATGGAAAGTGGAATATGCCAGTAATTCTGGGCTAAGTGGACAATTAAGCATAACTACAAGCATGCATTAAACTAGTGGAAAGTGATATAAGCATGTATTAATAGGTACTTTTCTTTTTGGAAATAATTTCTTTCACCTATGACAAAGGAGAATTTTAAATAAACTATAATATACTATTTTTGATTTATATTCTTCAATGTAGCTTATTTTTAATCTTCTACTCTTTTAGTATTAAATGGGAGTGGTTGGTATTATTAACTTCATTTTATTATTATTGAAGTGAATCCTAGAATGCTGTACTGCTTTGCTCAATTTCACACAATTTCTCACTAGAATCAATAATCGAAAAACCTAGGTCTCAATATCATTCAAGATATGATAGTTTATACAGCAGTAACAATCACCAACTTCAGAAGCTTAAAGGTATCTTCTTTATTGATGCAGCTGAGGTTCTTCTCTATATTGCTGTCATATACATTTTGGAACCAATTATATTGGATCAACTCTTATCTAGAATAGTGTTGTCCACTATAATATATGAAATCAGAACAAAGCATGTGCTAACTCTTTATAAATTTCTTCCTTGTATGAGACATTTTTTTAAAAATTCACATTTCTTTAGTCATGGAATGCTCATGTTCCTTCCCTTTGACCTGAAAAGAGAGAGAGAAAAAAATATGATATTAAGGCCACCATAACCTTGATGTCTAAATGAATGTTTGTTTGACCAAAGTACTTTAATCAGCAAGTTTCCTGAACCAAAAACTTTTAAATTGTGGCTTAAGACTCCAATATGGGGGTTTGAGATGTCATCTTTTCTGCAACAAAATATCTCTTACAGGTCAACTATATTTTTTCAAATTTCAGGGAACTTTTTCCTTTTAATGATTAATGATTTTTAAATTATTTCCACTGTACAAATAAATAAGATTCATTTTAGAAAATTTAAGAACACTAAGAAGCAAAAAGGAGAAAGTACACATTCTTTATTTTTAAAAGTTGACATATAAGCCTTTTTTATTTGTTCAAATTAGTTATACATGACAGAACAATGCATTTTATTTTATTGTACACAAATGAAGCACAATTTTTCATTTCTCTGGTTGTACACGATATAGAGTAATACTATTTGTGCAATCATATATGTACTTAGGGTACTAATGTCGACATCATTCCACCATTTTCCCCAACCCTATCTACACCCCCTCCCTTCCCATCAATCCCCTCCACCCAAACCAAATTTTCTCCATTCTTCCCTTGCCTTGTGCCCTCCATTATGGATCAGCATCCACTGATCAGAGAAATATTTGGCCTTTGGTTTTGGGGGATTGGCTTGTTTTGATTAGCATAATATTCTCCAACTCTATCCATTTACCTGTAAATGCCATAATTTTAAAGCTGAGTAATATTCCATTGTGTATATATATACCACAGTTTCTTTATCCATTCATCTATTTAAGGGCATCTAGGTTGGCTCCACAGTTAAGCTATTGTGAGATGAACTGATATCAACATTGTTGTGGCTGTATCAATGTGGTATGCTGATTTTAAGTCCTTCAGGTATAGACCAAGGAATGGGATAGCTGGATCAAATGGTGGTTTCATTCCAAGTTTTCTAAAGAATCTGCATACTGCTTTCCAGAGTGGCTGCACCAATTTGCAGTCCCACCATCAATTTATTAGTGTACCTTTTCCACTCCATCCTCACCAATACTTACTATTGCTTTTATTCTTGATAACTGACATTCTGACTGGAGCAAGATGAAATCTTACTTTTAATCTCCATTTCTCTAATTGCTAGAGATTATTTGAATATTTTAATGATTAATGATTTTTAAATTATTTCCACTGTATTGAATATTTTTTTCATATATTTGTTGGTCAAATGTATGTCTCATTCTGTGCAGAATCTATTAAGTTCCTTAGCTCATTTATTGGTTGGGTTATTTGGAGTTTTTTTGGTGTTAAGTTTTTTGAGTTATTTAATATATCCTTGAGATTAGTGCTCTATCTGATGTGCGTGTGGTAAAGAATTTCTCCCACTCCGTAGGCTCTCTTTTCACAATATTGATTGTTTCCTTTGCTGGGAAAAGGTTTTAATTTGAATAAATCCCATTTATTGATTCTTGATTTTATTTCTTGCACTTTAGGAGTCTTGTTAAGGAAGTCAGGTCGTAATCAGACAGGATGAAGATTTGGGCCTACTTTTTCATCTATGAGGCACAGGGTCTCTGGTCTAATTCCTAGATCCTTGATGTACTTTGAGTTGAATTTTGGGCATGTAAAAAATAGGGGTTTAATTTTATTTTGTTGCATATGAATTTCCAGTTTTCCCAGCACCATTTGTTGAAGAAGCTATCTTTTCTCCAACATATTTTTTTGGCACCTTTGTCTAGTATGAGAAAACTGTTTATGTGGATTCGTTTCTGTGTCTTCTACTATATACCATTGGTCTACATGTCTATTTTGGTGGCAACACTATGCTGGTTTTGTTACTATAGCTCTGTAATGTAGTTTAAAGTCTTTTATTGTGATGCCTCTAGCTTCACTCTTCTTGCTAAGGATTGCTTTGGTCATTCTGGGTCTCTTATTTTTCCAAATGAATGTCATGATTACATTTTCTATTTCTATGAGGAATGTTGTTAGGATTTTAATTGGAATTGCATTGAATATGTATAATGCTTTTGGTCGTGTTGTCTTTTTGACAATATTAGTTCTTCCTATTCAAGAACATGGGAGATTATTTCTTCTTCTAAGGTCTTGTTCAATTTTCTTCTCTAGTGTTCTATAATTTTCACTGTAGATGTCTTTTACCTTTTTTGTTAGATTGATTTGCAAGTATTTTTGAAACTATTTTTTAAATTGCTTTTATTTTTCAAATACATGACAGCAGAATGCATCACAATTCTTATTACACATATAGAATTCAATTTTTCATATCTATGTTTGTATATAAAGTATATTCACATCAATTCATATCTTCATATATGTACTTTGGATAATGATGTCCATAATATTCCACCATCATGAAGCTATTTTGAATGGGATAATTTTCCTAATTTCTCTTTCAGAGGATTCATCATTGCTGTATAAAAATGCTTTTGATTTATGGCTATTGATTTTATATCCTACTAATTTGCTGAATTCATTTATTAATTCTACAAGTTTTCTGGTGGAATTTTTTTTATCCTCTAAGTATAGATCATGTAATGGAGAATAGTGATAGTTTGAATTCTTCTTTTCCTATTTGTATCACTTTAATTTCTTTTGTCTAATTGCTCTGCCTAGAGTTTCAAGGACTATTTTGAATAGAAGTGGTGAAAGAGGGTATCCCTGTTTTATTCCAGTTTTTATATGGAATGTTATCAATTTTTATTAATTAAGAATGATGTTGGCCTTGGGCTTTTACAATGTTGAGGTAGCTTTTACAATGTTGAGGTATCCCCTACTATCCCTAGTTTTCTAGTGTTTTGAACAGTAAAGGGTGCTGTATTTTGTCAAATGCTTTTTCTGCATCTATTGAAATGATCATATGATTCTTATCATTAAGTCTGTTTATGTAATGAATTACATATGGATTTCCATATGTTGAACCAACTTTGCATTCCTGGGATGAACTCCACTTGATCATGGTGCAGTATGTTTTTAACATGTATGCAATTTGCCAGAATTTTAGCATCTATGTGAATCAGGGATATTTGTCTGAAGTTTTCTATCCTTGATGTGTCTTTATCTGGTTTGTATCAGGATGATACTAGCTTCATAGAATGCGTTTGGAAGGGTTTACTCTTTTTCTATTTTATGAAATCATTTGAGTAGTATTGATATTAATTCTTCTTTGAAGATCTTGTACAACTTGGCTAAGAATCTGTCTAGTTTCAGGTTTTTCTTGGTTGATGAGTTCTTGATGGCATCTTCTATTTCATTGCTTAAAATTGATCTGTTTAAAGTGTGTATGTCCTCCCAATTCAGTTTGGGCAGATCATGTCTCTAGAAAATTTTCAGTGTCTTCAAGATTTTCAATTTTACTGGAATATAAATTTTCAAAATAGTTTCTAATTATCATCTGTATTTCAATAATGTCCATCATGATATTTTCTTTTTCATCATTAATTTTAGTAATTTGAGATGTCTCTCTCCTTCTTTTCATTAGGGTGACTAAGGGTTTGCCAATTTTATTTATGTTTTCAAAAAAACAGCTATTGGTTTTCTCAATTGTTTTCTATTGTTTCTTTTGTTTCAATTCCACTGATTTCCACAATGAATTTAATTATTTACTGTCTTAAACTACTTTTGGAGTTGATTTATTTTACTTTTTCTAGGGCTTTGAGATGTCATGTCAGGTCATTTATTTGTTGACATTTTATTCTTTTAATGGATTAAGTTCAATGCAATGAACTTTCCTCTTAGCATTGCTTTCAGAGTGTCCCAGAGTTTTTGATATTTTGTATCAAAAATTAACTGTTCTCATTTCCCTCTAAGAATTTGTTTTTATCTTCTCCCTGATGTCTTCTACTATGCATGTCATTCAATAGCATATTGTTTAGTCTCCAGGTGTTGGAGTAGCTTCTATTTTTATTTGTTTTCTAATTTCATTCTATTGTGGTCTGGTAGAATGCAGGGTACTATCACTATTTTTTGTATTTGATAAATCTAGTTTTGTTGCATATAAGATGGTCTACTTCAGAGAAGGAACCATGTGCTGCTGAGGAAAAAAAGTGTATTCACTTGTTGATGGATGAAATACTATATATATATATATATATATATATATATATATATATATATATATATATCTGTTAAGTCTAAATTATTGATTATATTATTGAGTTCTCAGCTTCTTTTATTCCTTTTTACTTGGAGAATCATTTGTATAGTAGTGAGAGAGGTATGTTAAAGTCATTCAGTATTCTTTTGTTGTGTTCTATTTGATTCTTAAAATTTAGAAGAGTTTGTTTGATATATATATATATATATATATATATATAGAGAGAGAGAGAGAGAGAGAGAGAGATGTTCCATCTTGGGGGGATAAATATTTATGATTGTTATGTCATGTAGATTCGTGATTACCTTAAGCAGTATGAAATGTCTTTATTCCTTCTAAGTTTAGTTTGAAGTTCACTTTATCTACTATGAGGATGGAAACCACTGATTTTTTCCACAGTCCTTGTGAGTGATATGTTTTTTCCCATCCTTTCATTTTCAGTCTGTGAATGTCTTTTCCTATTAAATTAGCCTCTTTGAGACAGCATATTATTGGGTCTTTTTTTTTTTTTTTAAAGAAAGAGTGAGCGAGAGAGGGAGAGAGAGAGAGAATTTTTTAATATTTATTTTTTAGTTTTCGGCAGACACAACATCTTTGTTTGTACGTGGTGCTGAGGATCGAACCCGGGCCGCACACATGCCACGGGAGTGCGCTACCACTTGAGCCACATCCCCAGCCCTGGGTCTTGTTTTTATTTTTTATTTTTTTCTAGTTGTAAATGGACACATATCTGTATTTATTTTTAATGTGGTACTGATCTGCTGGTGATTCGCAGGTCTGCCTAACTTGCAGGCGGTTCTAAGAGGAAAATTTATTGCTTGGAGTTCATTCCTTAAAAAAAGAAAAAACCAACAAATAAATGATCTAATACTTCAACTCAAAATCCTAGAAAATGAAGAGCAAAACAACAGCAAAAGAAGTAGAAGACAAGAAATAATTAAAATCAGAACTGAAATTAATGAAATCGAAACGAAAGAAACAATAGAAAAAATTGACAAAACTAAAAGTTGGTTCTTTGAAAAAATAAATAAAATCGACAGACCCTTAGCCACGCTAATGAAGAGAAGAAGAGAGAGAACTCAAATTACGAGCATACGGGATGAAAAAGGCAATATCACAACAGACACTTCAGAAATACAGAAGATTATCAGAAATTATTTTGAATCCTTATACTCCAACAAAATAGAAGATAGTGAAGGCATCGATAAATTTCTTAAGTCATATGATTTGCCCAGATTGAGTCAGGAGGATATTGACAACCTAAACAGACCAATATCAATTGAGGAAATAGAAGATACCATCAAAAGACTACCAACTAAGAAAAGCCCAGGACCGGATGGGTATACAGCAGAGTTTTACAAAACCTTTAAAGAGGAACTAATACCAATACTTTTCAAGCTATTTCAGGAAATAGAAAAAGAGGGAGAGCTTCCAAATTCATTCTATGAGGCCAACATCACCCTGATTCCTAAACCAGACAAAGACACTTCAAAGAAAGAAAACTACAGACCAATATCTCTAATGAACCTAGATGCAAAAATCCTCAATAAACTTCTGGCGAACCGGATACAAAAACATATCAAAAAAATTGTGCACCATGATCAGGTAGGATTTATCCCTGGGATGCAAGGTTGGTTCAATATACGGAAATCAATAAATGTTATTCACCACATCAATAGGCTTAAAAATAAGAACCATATGATCATCACGATAGATGCGGAAAAAGCATTCGACAAAGTACAGCATCCCTTTATGTTCAAAACTCTAGAAAAACTAGGGATAACAGGAACATACCTCAATATTGTAAAAGCAATCTATGCTAAGCCTCAGGCTAGCATCATTCTGAATGGAGAAAAACTGAAGGCATTCCCTCTAAAATCTGGAACAAGACAGGGATGCCCTCTCTCAC
Source organism: Callospermophilus lateralis (assembly GCF_048772815.1). Lineage (NCBI taxonomy): Eukaryota > Metazoa > Chordata > Mammalia > Rodentia > Sciuridae > Callospermophilus > Callospermophilus lateralis. The sequence goes on from NC_135325.1 coordinate 103,907,172, forward strand.
CACTTCTGTTCAACATAGTTCTCGAATCACTGGCCAGAGCAATTAGACAAATGAAAGAAATTAAAGGCATACAAATAGGAAAAGAAGAACTCAAATTATCACTATTTGCAGATGACATGATTCTATACCTAGCAGACCCAAAAGGGTCTACAAAGAAACTATTAGAGCTAATAAATGAATTCAGCAAAGTGGCAGGATATAAAATCAACACGCATAAATCAAAGGTATTCCTGTATATCAGCGACAAATCCTCTGAAATGGAAATGAGGAAAACCACCCCATTCACAATATCCTCAAAAAAAAATAAAATACTTGGGAATCAACCTAACAAAAGAGGTGAAAGACTTATACAATGAAAACTACAGAACCCTAAAGAAAGAAATAGAAAAGATCTTAGAAGATGGAAAAATATACCCTGTTCATGGATAGGTAGAAGTAACATCATCAAAATGGCGATATTACCAAAAGTTCTCTATAGGTTTAATGCAATGCCAATCAAAATCCCAACGGCATTTCTTGTAGAAATAGAGAAAGCAATCATGAAATTCATATGGAAAAATAAAAGACCCAGAATAGCAAAAACAATGCTAAGCAGGAAGTGTGAATCAGGCGGTATAGCTATACCTGACTTCAAACTATACTACAGAGCAATAGTAACAAAAACAGCATGGTACTGGTACCAAAACAGGCGGGTGGACCAATGGTACAGAATAGAGGACACAGAAACCAATCCACAAAACTACAACTATCTTATATTCGATAAAGGGGCTAAAAGCATGCAATCGAAGAAGGATAGCATCTTCAACAAATGGTGTTGGGAAAACTGGAAATCCATTTGCAACAAAATGAAACTGAATCCCTTTCTCTCGCCATGCACAAAAGTTAACTCAAAGTGGATCAAGGAACTTGATATCAAATCAGAGACATGGCATTTGATAGAAGAAAAAGTTGGCTATGATCTACATACTGTGGGGTCGGGCTCCAAATTCCTCAATAGGACACCCATAGCACAACAGTTAATAACTAGAATCAACAAATGGGACTTACTCAAACTAAAAAGTTTTTTTCTCAGCAAAAGAAACAATAAGAGAGGTAAATAGGGACCCTACGTCCTGGGAACAAATCTTTACTCCTCACACTTCAGACAGAGCCCTAATATCCAGAATATACAAAGAACTAAAAAAATTAGACAATGAGATAAAGAATAACCCAATCAACAAATGGGCCAAGGACCTGAACAGAAATTTCTCAGAGGAGGACATACAATCAATCAACAAGTATATGAAAAAATGCTCACCATCTCTAGCAGTCAGAGAAATGCAAATCAAAACCACCCTAAGACACCATCTCACTCCAGTAAGATTGGCAGCCATTAGGAAGTCAAACAGCAACAAGTGCTGGCGAGGATGTGGGGAAAAGGGTACTCTTGTACATTGCTGGTGGGACTGCAAATTGGTGCGGCCAATTTGGAAAGCAGTATGGAGATTTCTTGGAAAGCTCGGAATGGAACCACCATTTGATCCAGCTATTCCCCTACTCGGTCTATTCCCTAAAGACCTAAAAAGAGCACACTATAGGGACACTGCTACATCCATGTTCATAGCAGCACAATTCACAATAGCAAGACTGTGGAACCAACCTAGATGCCCTTCAATAGACGAATGGATAAAAATAATGTGGGATTTATACACAATGGAGTATTACTCTGCATTAAGAAATGACAAAATCATAGAATTTGGAGGGAAATGGATGGCATTAGAGCAGATTATGCTAAGTGAAGCTAGCCAATCCCTTAAAAACAAATGCCAAATGTCTTCTTTGATATAAGGAGAGTAACTAAGAACAGAGTAGGGACGAAGAGCATGAGAAGAAGATTAACATTAAACAGGGATGAGAGGTGGGAGGGAAAGGGAGAGATAAGGGAAATTGCATGTAAATGGAAGGAGACCCTCAGGGGTATACAAAATTACATACAAGAGGAAGTGAGGAAAAAGGAGGAAAAATATAAGGGGGAGAAATGAACTACAGTAGAGGGGGTAGAGAGAGAAGAGGGGAAGGAAGGAGAGGGGGGATAGTAGAGGATAGGAAAGGCAGCAGAATACAACAGACACTAGCATGGCAATATGTAAATCAATGGATGTGCAACTGATGTGATTCTGCAATCTGTATATGGGGTAAAATGGGAGCTCATATCCCACTTGAATCAAAGTGTGAAATATGATATATCAAGAACTATGTAATGTTTTGAACAACCTACAATAAAAACTAATTTTAAAAAAATTAATATCAATGCAATACAAAAAAATAAAAGCCAAAACAATAGAATATAAAAAAAAATGTGGTACTGAGAATTGAACCCAGAGCCTCATGTGTGAGAGGCAAGCGCTCTACCACTGAGCTACAACCCCAGCCTTTGGGTCTTGTTTTTTAATCCAATCTGCCCGTCTGTGTCTTTTAATTGGTTAGTTTATGTCATTCATATTCAGCATTATTATTAAAATATGACTTGTATTCATGTTTATTTTGTTTTATTTTTTTAACTTGACTTGTTTTATCCCTTGATTGGCTTTTCCTTTATTGTATTTCCTCCCTTTTCTGATTTTGATTGTTTTTTTCCATGTCCTCTTCATGGAATGTTTTGCTAAGAATGTTCTGTAATGTAGGTTTTCTCATTGTAAATTCTTTTATGTTTTGTTTGTCATGGAATGTATTATGGTTTAAATGTGGTGTTCCCCAAAAGCTCCCATGTTAGACAATGCAAGAAGGTTCAGAGGAGAAATGATTAGGTTGTAGGAGTCTTAACCCAATCAGTGATTTAATACCCTGGTAGGGATTAATTGAGTGGTAACTAAAGTGGTGGAGTGTGGCTGGAGGAGGTGAGAATTGAGGTGTGGCTTTGGGTAGATATTTGCATCTGGCAAGTTTAGTGTCTCTCTCTGCTTCCTGATCACCAAGATGTAAGTTGCTTCCCTCTGCCATACTCTCCCACCATGATGTTCAGCCTCACATTGAGCCCCAATGAATGGAGCTGGCCTTCTATGGAATAAGATTTCTGAAACCCTGAGCCCTCAGAAAACTTTCTCCACTATTATTGTGCTGGTTGGGTCCTTTAGTCACAACCGAGAAAATGCTGATTCAAACTGATTTTTGTTTCAACATCAAGTCTGAAGCTTTATTTTGCTGGATAAAAGATTCTTGGTTGGCTTCCATTTTAGGGCTTGGTATAAAATTGTTCCAGGACCTCCTAGCTTTGAGAGTCTGGATTGAAACTTTTCTCTTATGGCCCGATATGTGCAATATGAATTGCAATGCATTCCACTGTCATTTATTTTTAAAAAATCAACAAAATAAAAAAAAACTATGTAATAAACCTCAAAGAAAACTGTGATATATTCTAAGTACAATATCCTGTTGTCTAAATTTTCTGACTATACTGTCATAAAATTAGAAACTAATAACAAGAAGGAAACAGAAAAAAATTTTGCCTTAATACAAATAAGGTTTTCTCTGTCATATTTATTTTTCACTATGATTTGTTCATATCCATCCATTAATTTTCTTGTCTCTGATATTTGTATAGTTTACATGAGAATATGTAAATATGTGTGAGAATAAAGATCAAGAATAACTTTTAAAAAAGTGAGTTTGCCAAAAGGGTCTATAGGATTAATGGTGGACAAAGAGAAAATGGGGATAGTATAGCATGTGGGGTTTATGAGGAAGGAGGTGAGAATATAGAGGTAGTACATCAAAAGAATTGTGAAAGAGGAATCAAAATAAGTTGGCTATGAGGGATATTCCTGGTGTTTAATCAAGCCTTTAGGGACCTTGCTGATGGTCTTCCAGGTCCTGGCTGTTGTCCCTAGATTGGAGCATCCATGTTTTTAGTTGGTGGCAGCAGCAGTGCCAAACCTATAGGTATCTTGTTGTTGGGCTTCCAGGCCCTGTCTTGTGTCCTAAGATAAAAGCTTCCCCAACTATAGATGGTGGTAATGGCAGCAGAGGTAATCCAAGATGGAGGCCAAAGGTATCCCAAGATGAAGGCTTTCACATTCAGAGATGAGCTAATAGGGAAGACCATGAGATGGCACTTGGCAGCCTGTTTCGGAGATGCAACACTGTGACATGTGGTGCAAAAGTAGGCCCCATCTGTTGTCCCAAGGTGGAGGTTACCATGTGTGTGAGGGGGCTATGGAGGTGTCTTCAGTTTTCCAAGATGGAAGAGGGGCAGGGGAGCCATGCGTTGATAGAGGGGGAGACACAACAAGGTCCTCTGCATGGGCACAGTCACTCTCATCTATGATGGAGGCCAGGGGTTTTTGCTTTCCTCTGCCCAAATCTTTTTTTTTTTTTTTTTAATTTTTTTTTATTTGTTGTTTTTAGTTATACATGACAGTAGAATGTATTTTGACATTTTATACATATATGGAGCATAACTTCCCATTCTGGTGGTAGGCCAAATATTTGAATATAACTTTTAAAAAATGTGTGATAATAAGCTAAATACATATGCAAATATGAGGAATTAAATTGACTTCCATTAAGTCATACAATAAGATTTTCAGATGTATATAAAAATAAAAAAATCTCACTTCATAATATTTTATATATAATAATTTTCACAATATTTTAATGTTTGGATGTAATAGTTATTAAATATTTTAACATTATCTATTTTAATATCTGATAGAACCTGGGAAGAATTTTTAAGTAATCAGAGATACAACAGACATGTTGAATAACCAAGAAAATATTTCTGGAAGGAATATTTTTCCAATATATCAGAAGATTAGATATGGCTAGTAAGTAAAACTCTTGGTGGCTCTTGTATCACTCATGCATGTTGCCAACAACTCTGACTAAAAGTAGAGTATCCTTTGATGTCCATGCTACTCCTTTGTCAAACATGCTGCAATACACTTACTTCTGTGGAAAAAAAATCACTTAATAAGTCTCACATTTTCCATAAACTCATATTCTAAAAGAAAATGATAATAAACTTCTCTCAGGTTTTCCAACATTTCTGGTTCTTTTCTCCATCCAGTCACACAGGCAGATTGCATTGACTCCCCTTCTTATTTAAGGTTAGGCATGATCATGTACCTTGTTTGGTCTAATAAATTTAAGCAAAAATGAAACGTCCTACTTTGTGTGGAAAAACTTAAAGTCAAATTCTCTACTTCCTGTTATCTTTTTTCATGTCTCTCCAACCAAGGATATTGTATACATCTAACTTGAAACTACAGAACTTTAAAGCCTCCAACTTCCTGGATTATGGAATCTCTAGAGAGAAGGCAAGTATCTGATAGAAGTGCTTGGATCTGTAACTGAATTTCATAAGTGAGAAATAAACCTTAATTGTGATAGTCCATGGAGATGTAGTGGTTGAAGTAGCATACTGTGTTGATCATACTGACCCTGAAATTAATCCCAGTAGTGGCACAAAGTCTGAAATAAGTGGGATACTTAGTGTAATGGTCCAATATCAATTAGCACATATCTGAGACACAAATAATATTCTCCCCTGATCCCTATCACAGATGGCTATTCAGTACAATACTGACACTACAATCTTTTCCATTGGAAACATCCTATGAATTTAGTGAAGCTTTGTTAAGCTTTAATTTTTTCAATTGCCCTTTATCTTTTCTAAAAGACAATATTTTATGTAGATTAAATTAACCCTTCTTAATTTTCTCTTCCATCCACACCAAGGCAATAAAATGCATGGTTGATATACATTCTCATGCATATATAAGGCTTAGAAAGATTAGTGGATAATAGTGTCCACATAAGGGGCTTTTGAACATTAATCCAGCAAGAGTTGAATTTAGAAAATGTATCATCTTGTGAGCTATTGGCCATAATATTTAGTCAGTTAGCTTTGGAAGAATTGTATAATACTTGGAAAGATGTGAGGGTAAGTTGGATTAAAAGCTCACTTTCATCCACCATCTGGTACATTCACTTTTACTGTAGAAAAAATGTCTATGTTATTTTTATGCTCAGTTCAGTCATTGGTAAACTTTTTTTTATTTCATGCACACTTGTATATGTTTTATTTATCGGGTGTATAATTATGATAATGATGGTGATACCCATCTTTATTCATTGAGAAAATGTAATCAGGAAACACACTCAGGTTTATTATTTGATTGGAAAAAAATATTCACTATTTTCATGTACATAGAAGAAGCATTTATATCCAAGACAATCTGGCATCAAGGATATATGGTTGTTTCACTGTTAATGACCCTAGGCTAGGGGTTTCAGAATAGCTATGTCAAAAGGAAGGGGGGAAAAGAGGGTTAGATTGGGGAATGAAAATGGGTTTAGGAAACCACACATAAAAGTAAACAGAGAGGGAAATGTTTTGATGCTACAGAAACTGGATTTTCATGACCTTTGAGAAAAGTCTTGATGCTACAGTGGTGGATAGGTCCACATTATTTTTATCATTTGATTCTTGAAATCCTGATAATACAACATCACTTGCAGGGGTGTTTTATGATTATGTTTCTTAGTTTTTCTTCTTCTTAGATAGTTGGATTATTTCTAGTATAACACCTTTTCACTTAATAGGAAAATAAGTATTGACAGAAAAAAGTATGTGATTATACTGAATATACACACTATAAGTGTATGATTAAAATTTATTGATATGCATGAGATTGCCAGACAATTTTATCATATTTCTCTGATATATTCTCTATTTCACTGTCAAATGTCTAGTTTACAACATGTCTCCTCAAAGTTTCATCCATATCATAGTTAATAACCTCAGTGCTCACTTCATGAATAAAAAACATGATTAGAGAACTGCATTTTGTTGACTTAAAGTCCTGCCAATCTACCATTACCTGTACACATCTCCACTGTGTCTGATGAAAAAAAATTGACTTTTCATTTTTTTCCTTTTTACTGGTTTATTCTGATTGAAAATTATTTGTTTTTTTCTCATTTTTTTATTGGTTGCTCAAAACATTACAATGATCTTGATATATCATATATCATACATTTGATTCAAATGGAGTATGAATTCTTATTTTTACCACATGTACAGATTGCAGGATCACATTGGTTATACAGCCACGTTTATACATACTGCCATACTAGTGTCTGCTGTATTCTGCTGCCTTTCCTATCCCCTTCCTATCCCCCCTCCCCTCCCCTCCTCTCCCCTCCCATCATCTCTCTCTACCCCATCTACTGTAACTCATTTCTGTCTCTATTTTTTTGGCCCTTTTCCCTCACATCCTCTTATATGTAATTTTGTATAACAATGTGAGTCTCCTTCCATCTTCCGTGCAATTTCCCTTCTCTCTCCCATTCCCTCCCACCTCCCATCCCTGCTTAGTGGTAATCTTCTTCTCATGCTCTTCCTCCCTGCTCTATTTTGAGTCGCCCACCTTATATCAAAGAAGACATTCAGCATTTTTTTATTTGGGATTGGCTAATTTCACTTAGCATAATCTGCTCTAATGCCATCCATTTCCCTGAAAATGCCATGATTTTGTTATTTTTTAGTGCTGAATAATATTCCATTGTGTATAAATGCCACTTTTTTTTTATCCATTCATCTATTGAAGGGGATCTAGGTTGGTTCCATAGTCTAGCTATTATGAATTGTGCTTCTATGAAGATTAATGTAGCTGTATCCCTGTAGTATGCTCTTTTTAGGTCTTTGGGGGAATAGTCTGAGAAGGGGAATAGCTGCGTCAAAGGGTGGTTCCATTTCCAGCTTTCCAAGGAATCTCCATACTGCTTTCCAAATTGGCTGCACCAATTTGCAGTCCCACCAGCAATGTACAAGTTTACCCTTTTCCCCACATCCTTGCCAGCACTTGTTGTTGTTTGACTTCATAATGGCTGCCATCTTACTGGAGTGAGATGATGTCTTACAGTGGTTTTAATTTGCATTTCTCTGATTGCTAGAGATGGTGAGCATTTTTTCGTGTATTTGTTGATTGATTGTATATCCTTCTCTGAGAAGTGTCTGTTCAGACCCTTGGCCCATTTGTTGATTGGAAAACTTGGAAAGGAACCACCATGTGACCTAGCTATCCCACTCCTTATCTATACCTAAAGTACTAAAAATAAGCATACTATAGTAACACACCCACATCAATATTAATAGTAGCTCAAGTCACAATAGCTAAACTGTGGAACCAACCTAGATGCCTTTCAATAAAAGATTGTATAAAGAAACTGTGGTAAATATACACAATGGAATATTACTCAGCATAAAAATGAATAAAATTATGGCATTTTCAGGTAAATGGATGGAGTTGGAAAATATCATGCTAAGCAAAGTAAGTCAATCCCACAAAACCAAAGGCCAAATGTTCTCTCTAATAAGGGGATGCTGATCTATGATGGGGGAGGCATGGGAAAAATGGAGGAACTTTGATTGAGCAAAGGGGTGGGAAGGATAGGGAGGAAACATGGGGGCAAGAAAGATGGTAAATGAGATGGACATCATTACCCTAGGTAATGTATGATTGCACACATGGTGTTACACTACATCATGCACAACCAGAGAAATGAAATATTGTGCTGCAATTGTGTACAACAAATCAAAATACATTCTGCTGTCATAAATATCTAATTAAAATAAATAAATTAATTAAAAGATAAGTGTGAAACTATAAAAAAGTATATGATACCTATTTGCCCAGAACAGACAAAGGTCTATAGGCACCAAATGTAGATGAGTGGTTTAGAAAGCAAAGATGAACTAAACCAATTCAGAAATATAACATGTTAATGAATTAAAATTCTATATTGTTACTATGTCAAAATTTTACAAAATTAACTATAATTTTTAAAAAATACAAATCAAAAATAAAACAGAATGTTTTATAGAAATTGACATTCTAATTTTGATATTTACATGGAAATGCAAAGAATACTCTCAATGGTCTTAGAAAAGAAAAATGTAGAAAGCTTACAATAGTTGAAATTTTAAACATAAGCTTACATAAGCTGAACAGTGTATTATTGTTATAAGGATAAACATATAGGTAAATGAAAGAATAGTAGATTCAGAAATAAATGCAGTTTATATACCTTTTCTATACAAAGTATTAATTAAATTCAATGAGAAATCTTTTTTTTCAACAATTTTGCTATCACAGCTAGATAATCACCTGAAAAAATTCTTGGTGATTTCCTTATCACACATTAAAATTAATTTCTAAATGAATTAAAAATGTAATTTTTACACAGAGAAATATCATAATTTTCTCAATAAAATTAAGAAAACCTAAAAAAATCTGACTACATAAATCAGATTTGTGACAGAGGTTTTGCAGCAATCACATTGATGGTGGAGCACAAAATAGTATAATATTGGTAAAATCTTGATGTAGTCCCATACAATAAACCTACATATATGGACATAGATATCTCAATTGAAGAAACTTCAAAAAATAAATTATATATAAATAAAAATGTTTTCTCCCAGAATATTCACAATTAATTTAATTGTGATAGTCCACACAAAGAAACAATCCAGTACTTTATCAGAATAAATTAATAAATTCTGGTACATTCTGAAAATTAAGTACTAATGAGAAACACAAAGGAAAATCACTTACAGATCTGACAGCATGAATAAATCTCAAAAAAAGAAAACATCTATTTTGATTTAAAAAAGGTTAAGATATGTAATAATACATGTAATTCTAAATATGTGAAGTTCTTGGCCTAACAAAACAACTCTGATAGAAATCACATTATTAGTTGTCTCATACTTGAGATAGGATTGGCTACTAAGGATCATAGCAGAACTTCCAGGCATTATTATAACTGTTTCATTTCTTGATTGAGGTAGTAGTCATATGGCTGTTAAAATTTACCAAACTATACTTATATGTGATGTTTCATTTTATGAAAATTATGTCTCAAAATATTTGTGTTTAAAAGAAATTTTAGGGGCTTGGTGTTGTAGCTCAGTGGTAGAGCACTTGCCTAGCATGTACAAGGCCCTGGGTTCAATCCTCAGTACCACATAAAAATAAATGAATAAAATAAAGGTATTGTGTCCAACTAGAACTAAAAAATAAATATTAAAAAAATTTAGAAGTAAACTGAATATTTTGGTGAAGGCATGGAAGATGAAGACAGATTAGTAGCCACTGTAGTTGACTGTATAGTGAAATAAATATAACTATGGATGTTTTTGATTATGTTGTCATAAGCAGTTCTATAGGAATAGCAGAGTTGGAATTGAGATTGGAGTTAAGTATACAAGGGAAAATGGAGAAAGCATGTACACAACTTCCTTTATAGTAAATTTTGTTTGGAAGGGACAAGAGAATTGGGTAGTACTTATAGGAGGACTATGAGTAAATAAAGTTTTCTTTTTAAAGAATTCTTATTCCTTCTTTTTCCTCTACTTACACTTTTATTTGTTCTTTTAAGTTATACATGACAGTAGAATTCATTTTGATATAAATATACAAGCATAGAATATATCTTATTCTGATTAGGATCCCAGTCCTATGGATGTACACGATGGTGCAATTCACTGTAGTGTATTCATATATGTACATAGGAAAGTTAGGTCAGATTCATTCTACTGTCTTTCCTTTTTTCACTCCCCTCCCTTCCCTTCATTTCCCTTTTTCTAATCTACTGACCTTCTATCCCCTACTCCTCCTTATTATAGGTTAGATTCCACATCTCAGAGAGATTATTCAACCTTTGATTCTTTGGGATTGACTTATTTCACTTAGCATGATTTTCTCCAGTTCCATGCATTTACAGGCAAATGCTATAATTTTACTTTTCTTTATGGCTGAGTAATACTCCATGTGTATATACACCAAATTTCCTTTATCCATTCATCTGTGGTAGGGCAGCTAGGTTAGTTCCATAACTTTGCTAATGTGAATTAGACTGCTAAAGAAACATTGATGTGACTACATCAATGTAGTAGGCTCATTTTGAATCTTTTTCTTTTTAATGATAAATAAAAATCTTTCTGGCATGTTGCAGTAATAGTAATGCAGTAATAGTGCAAGAGGAATTGATAAAGGTAAAAAATGGGATACCCTATTACTTGGGAGTTAGTAAAATGGACAGAGTTGCAGTTGGATTGAAAATTTGGTGAATAATTGATTTTTTGGTTTTTATGTAAGTTTTCTATTACAGTTAAAAGATTGACCAACATGTCAACAGGGAAATAATGTTATTTTGTTGTTCCCTATTCTATACTATTAATTTTCATTTATAATTACATTTGCACTGTCTTGTTTCCATGATTTTAGATACAAGAGTCCCTAACTTCATGTGAAAGAGCTTCACACTCATGTATACAGAAGAGAATTAGTGAGAAATAACATTATAGTAAGAAGCATTTATATAAGAACTAATGTCAAATTTATCTCACTATTTAAAAAAACCAACTGTACCCAGAATATTCTGTGGTGCTCCTAAGTTTCCAAACCTTACTTGGATAAGCAATTTGTCTAATTCTAATGTATTATTTTAGTGTACATTCACTGTGAATGACTAGTTGTTTGCAAGTATATTTGAATTTATAACTTTCCCATCTCTAGTTCTACAAAATATGTCCTTCTTTCATAATTACCTGAAGTTTGATTTTCCCACATATGTATTCAAAACTCTCCAGTAAGGTTTGGACACATGTCTTAAATATGTATAACACACACATGCATACTTACAAACACACACTCTTTTATATATAATATGATCTTAGATTGGAGGAATTCAAGGAAATTATCTGTTTGATGAATCATGCATTACCACAACTTCCATTATCAAATGATATCCATGTTCTTCCAAGTATATAATTGAATATATAAATAAGAAACAATGAATGTGTCCATTTATGTAATTAATGAAAAACTCACATAAATATTATCATGTTTCTGGTGGGTTATAGTACTAAGGGGATTAATGAAAAAAAATAGGTTCTATTATTATAAATCATTAATAATGACTCAATACAAAGAAACACCCATTGAAAAAAATTATGCTTTTTTATCTATTTCTTCTTTTGAATGTATTTTGACAACTAGAGTTTACTGAACACTTTGTTTTAGCTCTCAATTTTAATCATTTCATGATTGCATTTTTATGAGTATATAATAATATTGAGCTATATCTATGGCCTATTTTTTCCAGAGGGAAAAAGAAAAGAATAGGCTCAGCACTAATACTACTCTGGGAATATGTGTCATAGACCTCCACCTCACAAAATGAAGATAGTACACACTAACCTGGTTAAATTTTCTCTAACAATGCAACAGATACCTGACAAGAACAATCAGTATGTCTATAATAAAACTAACCACTAGCAAAAATAAACCATCATTAGTGCCCCAAAGCATTCTGATTCATAAAACATTGACATATTTACTTTTATGAATTCCTGGTATGCTACCTTAAAATCATATTTGATGTACAAGAACACTTTGATTTTTAAGATTAACTTCAGTTTCCTTGTGTTTATGGTCCTGATATGTATTTGGTTTTTTTTTTTTTTTGGTTTTTGTTTTTATTTATGGGTGAACACAGTATCTTTATATTGTTTAATTATTTCTAAGTGGTGCTGAGGATCAAATCAAGTGTCTCACATGTGTGAAACAAGTACTCTGCCACTTAGCCACAACCCCAGCCCCTGATATGTATTTGTTTCACAAAAATCAATGCACATTCCATTAACACATTTATTCTTTTGACACTGATGAGCATTAAATTCATTTTATTCATTGAGATACAAATAGTTGAAAGAGAAATTCCTGTTAAGTCATTGGCAAATATAACTTTCCCTTTTGTTCCTTGGCTACTCTACTGGGAATATGTGTCAAAATGCTCAAAATTAAGAATTTGATCATTTCCATAAATATTAATGAGATGGGAAGTAAAACCTAAATAACAATGGAAAATTAACTTTGGAGTTGCAAAGTAAGAGACTTAAGTTATAGTACTGAGACCATGTGTTACAGTATATAAGCTAGATTTAGACATGCCTCCTTACATTGTTAAAATATCATAAAATTATGTGAAAAAACTACGTAAAATAAACAAATAAAACTACCTCAAATTACCTAAAATAGTGGGGATTTTATATAATTGAATTATATCACATGTAACAGGAAACTCTAGGCATAAAACAAATGCAGGGGGAGGAAAGGAAAGGGGAATGGGAGAAGACAGCTTTGAAATTTATAAGGCAAATAAATCAATTGATGAGTGAACATGGTAGAAAGCTTATGATGACAGATTGTCTCTCTCTCTCCATTCCCTATTGACATATTCATGAAATTAATTTCAAGATGATATCACAAATAAGAGTACTAGAATCTAAGAATAGGCACAATTGATCTGTCAGACTCTAGCAAGAATTTTTGCATACCAAAAGGTAAATTAGACCCAGAGTGAAGACAAAGAAAGATCATGGGTTATTTTCTACCACATTCACAACCAGAATACAGGAATGCAGCTCCTACATAATTGCCAGAAAAAGAAAAACTGTACTAGGGCAGGACTGCTGCCTTCTAAATGACCTAAGCTATTATACGAATGTGCATACACTCATATACACCAACATATATATATAACACAACATTTTCACTATTATTCAAGTATAATGATGGAGACTGGTAAAAGTAATGGGGACATATAATAAATGTAAAATCCATAAGCAGAAACATACTAGATAAAATATAAACATATAAAAATGTGGATATTAAATATTCATATCAACAGTCCACCAGTTATTAATAAGCAAAATTGAGGTAACAATTGTTTATATATACATATTTCTTATTACAAAATTAATATAGAAAAACTGCTACCTAATCAATATTAAAAGTTGTATATGTATATGATGATGACTGCATCTACACCTTTATCAAAATATTTGATAGGTTTAGATGCTAGACATGGGTCTTTTGTTCATTTTGAACTAGTTTTTTACATGGTGTAAAGTAAAAGTCCAATTTTGTACATTTTCAAATGGATATTGAGTTGCCCCAGAACTATTCATTGAAAACATTATCCTTTCCCTTATTGAATAATCTTATCATCCTTGTCAATAATCAATTGACCATAAGTGTGAGGATATATTTCTAGACTTTCAACTTTTATTTAATTTATATGTATTCTTTTTCTAATGATAATATCACATTTTTAATTTTTTGCTTTTGGTAATTTTTGAAATTAGGGAGTTCAGGTTCTTATAAGCTGTGCTTTTTAAATTATTATCCTATTACAAGCATTTTAATAGGAATTTTAGAATTAGTTTGTCCATTTTTGAAAATTGCACTGAATCTGAGATATGAATTTGAAAAATATTGGTATCTTAACACTAACACATGTGTCTACATTTATTTAGGTTTTCATTAATTGTTTTATTACTTTTTTCATGTCAGAGCACAAATTTTATCTTTATTTTGTTAAAAGTATTCTTCTTTGTATTTTTGTTATTATAAATTGATTTTAATTAATGCTCTCAGTTTTCTTATTGTTCCTCTACAAAAATACATTTTATTTTATACATTTATCTTGTATCCTGCAACTTAGAGGATCCCATGCTTCAGTTCTATTAATTTTTCAATGCATCTCTTAGGATTTGTATATACCATATCACAGCATATGAAACTATGGTTTCATGACTTCCCATCCTGTCTCAATGTTTTAATTTATTTATTTTTCTGTCTAATTGCCTTGGACAGATATTCAGTATAATTTTGAAATAGTGTGGTAAAAATGGGAATCTTTTACTTATTTCAGATATTAGAAAGATTTTTTCCCTATTAATTGTAATGCTACCTGACAGATGTTCATACATACATATAAGGTTGACAACATTCTTTCCATTCCCTCTCTGTTGAGTATTTTTATCCGAAAGTGCTTTTGGAGTTTTCAAATGTGTTTTCTTCACCTATTGACACAATCATTATTTTTCTTTTTTTCCCAATTGATATGGAGTATTACATTAGTTGATTTTCAGATGTGACAAACCTTATTTGATCATGTTTAAAAATTCTCTTTATATGTTGCTGTGGTCAGATTGCTACTATTTTTCTGAGGTTGTTTCCATTTATATTTATAAATGATTTTTAACCAGGGTTATCTTTTCTTGAGATTTATTCATCATTTTTTGCTGAAAAATAATGACCTCATCAAATTAGTTGGAAAGTATTCTTTCTTCTGTATTATTTGGAGCAGTTTGTAAAGAATTGTGACTAATTCTTTATGAATCTTTGGTAAAACTCAGTGAAGTCATTTGATCCTAGGTTTTCTGTGGTGGAAGTTTTTGTTAATATAGATTCTTATAACTTTCTATTTATTCTAGAGTTAATCTTAGTAATTGATTCTAGGAATCTATCCATTAGGTTAAAGTAATCTAATCTGTTACTATAACTGTGTATAATCATTTTATAATTGGAAATCAGCAGTCACATGTTCACTTTTACATTATATTTTAGTAATTCACATTTTCTGTCTCAGTTTTTTTTTCACCAGTAGAGCTAATGGGTTATTAACAAGGGGTTAATATCCAGAATATATAAGGAACCCAAACAACACAATAGCAAAATAAAAATCTGTTTAAAATGGGCAAAAGAGTTGAATAGACATTTTTTTAAAAATATTTTTTAAGTTGTAGTTGGACACAATACCTTTATTTTATTTATTTTTATCTGGTGCTGAGGATTGAACCCAGCACCTCACACGTGCTACGTGAGCTCTCTACCACTGAGCCAGAACCCTAGCCCCTGAATAGACATTTTTCAAAGGAAGACATACAAATGGCTAAGAGGCATGTAAAAAATTGTCAACATTGGTATTCATCAGGAAACTGAAAAATAAAACTACAATGAGATCTCCTTTCATGTTAGAATGTGTATTATCAAAAAGGACTAAAGTTAACAAATGCAAACAATAATGTGTTCATTGTTTCCTTTTATGTACAAAGCGCTTTAGTGTGCTTATGTTATTTTATTTTTATTATCTGTGTTTTGGGGTCTTATCCAAAAAAGAGTTTGTCCATTACAGTGTTACAAAATATTTTACCTATGTCTCCTTCGAGTATTTTCATAATTTTAAATCTTTTTCTTTCATCTTTCATACATTTGATCCAAGTGAGTTATGCATTTCCATTTTTACCACAAATACAAATTGCAGAATCACATCAGTTACACATTAATAATGTTTACATAATGCCATATTAGTGACTGTTGTATTCTGCTGTCTTTCCTATCCCCTACTATCCCCCCTCCTCTCCCCTCACATCTTCCCTCTCTACCTCATCTGTTGTTGTTCCGTTCTCTCCCTCCCCCCCCTTTCCCCTCACAACCTCATGTATGTGATTTCATATAATGATGAGGGTTTCCTTTCGTTTCCTTGCAATTTCCCTTCTCTCTCCCTTTCCCTCCCATCACTCATCTCAGTTTAATGTTAATCTTTTCCTCACACTCTTTCCCTCTGTTCAGTTCTTAGTTGCTCTCCTTAAATCAAAGAAGACATTTGGCATTTGTTTTTAAGGGATTGGCTAGCTTCACTTAGCATAATCTGCTCTAATGCCATCCATTTCCCTGCAAATTCCATGATTTTGTCATTTTTTTAGTGCTGCATAATACTCCATTGTGTATAGATGCCACATTTTTTTTTTATCCATTCATCTATTGAAGGGCATCTAGGTTGGTTCCACAGTCTAGCTATTGTGAATTGTGCTGCTATGATCATTGATGTGACAGTATCCCTATAGTATGCTCTTTTAAGGTCCTTAGGGAATAGTCCGAGGAGCGCGATAGCTGGGTCAAATGGTGGTTTCATTCCCAGCTTTCCCAGGAATCTCCATACTGCTTTCCATATTGGCCGCACCAATTTGCAGTCCCACCAGCAATGTACAAGTGTACCCTTTTCCCCCGCATCCTCGCCAGCACTTATTGTTGTTTGACTTCCTAATGGCTGCCAATCTTACTGGAGTGAGATGGTATCTTAGGGTGGTTTTGATTTGCATTTCTCTGACTGCTAGAGATGGTGAGCATTTTTTCATGTACTTATTGATTGATTGTATGTCCTCTTCTGAGAAGTGTCTGTTCAGGTCCTTGGCCCATTTGTTGATTGGGTTATTTGTTATCTTATTGTTTAATTTTTTGAGTTCTTTGTATATTCTGGAAATTAGGGCTCTATCTGAAGTGTGAGGAGTAAAGATTTGTTCCCAAGATGTAGGCTCCCTATTTACTTCTCTTATTGTTTCTCTTGCTGAGAAAAAACTTTTTAGTTTAAGTAAGTCACATTTGTTTATTCTTGTTATTAACTCTTGGGCTATGGGCGTCCTATTAAGGAATTTGGAGCCTGACCCCACAATATGTAGATCGGAGCCAACTTTTTCTTCTATCAGGTGCAGGGTCTCTGATTTGATATCAAGCTCCTTGATCCATTTTGAGTTAACTTTTGTGCATGGCGAGAGAAGGGGATTCAGTTTCATTTTGTTGCATATGGATTTCCAATTTTCCCAGCACCATTTGTTGAAGATGCTATCCTTCCTCCATTGCATGTTTTTAGCCCCTTTATCAAATATAAGAAAGTTGTAATTTTGTGGATTGGTTTCTGTGTCCTCTATTCTGTACCATTGATCCACCCGCCTGTTTTGGTACCAGTACCATGCTGTTTTTGTTACTATTGCTTTGTAGTATAGTTTGAACTCTGGTATCACTATACCTCCAGATTCACACTTCCTGCTTAGAATTGCTTTTGCTATTCTGGGTCTTTTGTTATTCCATATGAGTTCCATGATTGCTTTATCTATTTCTACAAGCAATGCCGTTGGGATTTTGATTGGCATCGCATTAAACCTGTAGAGAACTTTGGGTAATATCGCCATTTTGATGATGTTAGTTCTGCCTATCCATGAACAGGTTACATTTTTCCATCTTCTAAGATCTTCTTCTATCTCTCTCTTTAGGGTTCTGTAGTTTTCATTGTATAAATCTTTCGCCTCTTTTGTTAGGTTGATTCCCAAGTATTTTATTTTTTTTGAGGATATTGTGAATGGAGTGGTTTTCCTCATTTCCATTTCAGAAGTTTTGTTGCTGATATACAGGAATGCCTTTCATTTGTGCGTGTTGATTTTATATCCTGCCACTTTGCTGAATTCAATTATTAACTCTAGCAGTTTCTTTGTAGACCCTTTTGGGTCTGTTAAGTATATTATCATGTCATCCGCAAATAGCGATAATTTGAGTTCTTCTTTTCCTATTTTTATGCCTTTAATTTCTTTTGTCTGTCTAATTGCTCTGGCTAGTATTTCAAGAACTAAATTGAATAGAAGTGGTGAGAGAGGGCATCCCTGTCTAGTTCCAGATTTTAGAGGGAACGCCTTCAGTTTTTCTCCATTTAGAATGATGCTAGCCTGAGGCTTAGCATATATAGCTTTTACAATGTTGAGGTAAGTTCCTGTTATCCCTAGTTTTTCTAGTGTTTTGAACAGAAAGGGATGCTGTACTTTGTCAAATGCTTTTTCTGCATCTATCGAGATGATCATATGGTTCTTATCTTTAAGTCTATTGATGTGGTGAATAACATTTATTGATTTCCGTATATTGAACCAGCCTTGCATCCCAGGGATGAATCCTACTTGATCATGGTGCACAATTTTTTTGATATGTTTTTGCATTCGATTTACCAGGGTTTTATTGAGAATTTTTGCATCTAAGTTCATTAGAGATATTGGTCTATAGTTTTCTTTCTTTGAAGTGTCTTTGTCTGGTTTTGGGATCAGGGTTATGTTGGCCTCATAGAATGAATTTGGAAGAGCTCCTTCTTTTTCTATTTCTTGAAATAGCTTGAAAAGTATTGGTATTAATTCTTCTTTGAAGGTTTTGTAAAACTCTGCTGTATACCCATCCGGTCCCGGGCTTTTCTTAGTTGGTAGTCTTTTGATGGCCTCTTCATTTCTTCTTTTGTTATTGGTCTGTTTAAATTGTGTGTGTCTTCCTGACTCAATCTGGGCAGATCATATGACTTAAGAAACTTATCGATATCTTCACTATCTTCTATTTTATTGGAGTATAGGGTTTCAAAATACTTTTTAATTATCTTCTGTATTTCTGTAGTGTCTGTTGTGATATTGCCTTTTTCATCCCGTATGTTAGTAATTTGAGTTCTCTCTCTTCTTCTCTTCGATAGCATGGCTAAGGGTCTGTCCATCTTATTTATTTTTTCAAAGAAACAACTTTTAGTTTTATCAATTTTTTTCAATGTTTTTTTTTCGTTTCAATTTCGTTGATTTACGCTCTGATTTTAATTATTTCTTGTCTTCTGCTACATTTGCTGTTGTTTTGCTCTTCCTTTTCTAAGGTTTTAAGATGTAGTGTGAGTTCATTTATTTGTTGGTTTTTTCTTTTTTTGAGGAATAAACTCCAGGAAATGAATTTCCCTCTTAAAACTGCTTTCATTGTGTCCCATAGATTCCGGTATGTTGTGTCTGTATTGTCGTTTATCTCTAGGAATTTTTTGATTTCCTCCTTTATATCTTCTGTAACCCATTGATCATTCAGTAACATATTGTTCATTTTCCAGGTGATGCAGGATTTTTCCTTCCTTCTTTTATCATTGATTTCCAGTTTCATTCCATTATGGTCAGATATGGTGCATGGTATTATCTCCACACCTTTATATTTACTGAGAGTCGCCCTATGGCATAATATATGGTCTACCTTTGAGTAGGATCCATGTGCTGCTGAGAAGAATGTGTATCCACTTGATGATGGTTGATATATTCTATATATGTCGGTTAAGTCTAGGTTATTGATTGCGTTATTGAGTTTTATAGTTTCTTTGTTCAGCTTTTGTCTAGAGGATCTGTCCAATGGTGAGAGCGGTGTGTTGAAGTCCCCCATAATTATTGTGTTGTGATCTATTTGACTCTTGAACTTGAGGAGAGTTTGTTTTATGAACATTGCAGCACCATTGTTTGGTGCATACAAATTGATAATTGTTATGTCTTGATGGTGGATGGTTCCTTTTAACAGTATATAGTGTCCTTCTTTATCCCTTTTGATTACCTTAGGTTTGAAGTTGACTTTATTTGATATGAGAATGGCCAGTCCTGCTTGCTTCCGAGGGCCATGTGAGTGGTATGATTTTTCCCAACCTTTCACCTTCAGTCTGTGTATGTCTTTTCCTATCATATGAGTCTCCTGAAGGCAGCATATTGTTGGATTGGTTTTTTTAATCCAGGTTACTAGCCTGTGTCTCTTGATTGGTGAATTTAAGCCATTAACATTTAAGGTTACAATTGAAATATTGTTTGTACTTCCAGTCATGTTTATTTATTTATTTATTTTAGATTGGCTAGTTTTCCCTCTTTGGTTATTTTTCTCCCCCTTTACTGAGATACCTCCCACTGTTAGTTTTGGGCGCTATTTTTCAATTCCTCTTCTTGTAATATTTTGCTCAAAATGCTTTGCAGTGCTGGTTTTCTGGCTGCGAATTCTTTTAGCTTTTGTTTATCATGAAATATTTTAATTTCATTGTCAAATCTGAAGCTTAGTTTTGCTGGATACAGTATTCTTGGTTGGAATCCATTATTTTTCAGTGTTTGAAATAGGTTGTTCCAGGATCTTCTCGCTTTCAAAGTCTGTGATCAAAAATCAGTCGTTAACCTAATTGGTTTACCCCTAAATATAATCTGCCTCCTTTCTCTCGTAGCTTTTAGTATTCTCTCCTTGTCCTGTATGTTAGCTATCTTCATAATTATGTGTCTTGGAGTTGGTCTATTATGGTTTTGGATGTTTGGGGTCCTGTAAGCTTCCAGGATTTGGCAATCCATTCCATCTTTCATCTCTGGGAAGTTTTCTAGTATTATCTCACTTAGTATGCTATCCATTCCTTTGTACTGATTCTCTGTGCCTTCTTCTATCCCAATGACTCTCAGATTTGGTCTTTTGATGAGATCCCATATCTCTTGGTCAAAGAAATTGTGGCTCTGGGTATTCTACATTTCAAAATCAGCTATAAATTTCTTTGAATATTTTCACCACAATAAGTGAGAAATGATTGAGAAGGTACACATATTTTTCCTGATTTAAACTTTACAAGATGTACACACATACTGATAAGTCACATGATATGCCATAAATGCATATAAATTTTTACATAACAATTAAAATTATAAGGTACAAAGAAGATATATTGACAAAAGTTTCAGTCCATGAATAATATATAATAGTTAAAAATATTGCACCTTTCAAACAGCCAAACCCCAAAGTATCTAAAGTTAAAACCTGGAAAACTGGTCTTACAGTCACTAAGTATAGGCCAAGGATAGTTTGTCCTTGCATCCTGATTTGGAAATAGTCAGAGCTGCCATACCTGCAATTGTCTTCTTTTTAACATGGCTTTTTATAAAATATAATAAATTGTAAGAAAAAAGTAACAGGATAGATTTTCTGATAAATTGATTCTATTACTTGAAGAAAAATGTAAATATTATTTTGTTCTGGAAACCTATTAAAAGGAAAGGCCTATAGATGTAATCCTAACAATAGGTTTCAAATAGTGGATTCTGGTGTCCTGAAAGCTCATCAGAACCACTTCAGCTTGTAAAGTAATCTCTGATTGACTAAAGAGTCAACTTTTTGGGTGGACTCATGAGATACATTCTAAGTATAAAAAAGAAA
This sequence comes from Callospermophilus lateralis, assembly GCF_048772815.1. NCBI lineage: Eukaryota > Metazoa > Chordata > Mammalia > Rodentia > Sciuridae > Callospermophilus > Callospermophilus lateralis. The sequence continues at coordinate 103,928,837 of NC_135325.1, forward strand.
AGCAATGCTTTCATTGTTTCTAGTTTGAAAGTAAGGGAGAAATCAAGAATTTAATCTCAGAGAAACTTCCCAGGCCCCTTGTCATACATATGTCTGATTATCATTCACATTCCTTTTCCTGTGGTAAAGAAAAAATTAATGAAGTAAAATATAACATCATGACGGGAACCTCCAGCTCCATGTAACAAGTTTTATAATTGATATTATAACCTCTTACCATGTTGTCTCCTTTGACCAGAAAAATCCAGGAAATGGCTATCATAGTTACTACCCTCCTACTGTTCCATTAAGCTATTCAACTGAGGGCAAGTAGAATAAAACACATGTCATGATTGCACTGACATGGTTACCTCCTGTAAAATGCTGTAATTTGAATCACTGAATTAATCATCACATGTTACAAACTTCACTATCTCCTTGAGATTCTGTTGTTTCATGTTGAGAGAAAGATAGAAATCCCTGACTATGTATTAAAAGTTCATATTCCTGGTAGTAAAAATAGACAAACTAAACTATCAACCTTAATTTTACAGTGATTTTATTGAAAATTATATGCTACACACACACACACACACACACACACACACACATTATTCGGGTACCTTAGTTTGTCATATTGAACTTGAGTATTTATATATTGTACATTAACAATGCTGCTTTGGAGAACACTGTGTATGTGAAAAATTGGTTCTTATTTTTTTATTTACATCATGGAGAGTTATAGGCAAGGAAATCTTTGAATGTTGTTTAGAAGAATTATATGAAATCATGTCACTGCAAATAAAAAGTAGCTTCAGGGGAAAATGAAAAGAATTGAAGGGAGAATAGATAGTTATACAATATTAGAAACTTTAATATCCACTCTTCATGATAGATAGAACAACCAAACAGAAGATGAATGAGGAAATAAAAGACTGGAACAACATATAAGTGAATTAAAAGTAAGGTAAATATACAGAGTGCTGCTATATTCAACACCAGTGCAAACAAATTCTTCATAGATGCATATAGAAAATTCTCTGGGATAGAATGTATATTAAGTCTCAAAACAAGTCCAAATATAAAATATTAAAATATTATAAGCAATATTTTCTTAACAAAATGGAATGAAACTAAAATAACAAAAGGAAAACTGGAAAAGCCACACATATGAGAGAATTAAGAAATAAACATAAACACAAATAAGGTATCTAAGAAAAGTGAAAAAATTAAATTGACTGATCAAAGTGTAAATGAAATTGTAATACAACAAATTTGTGGGATACAAACATAGCACTTTTCACAGGGAAATTTATATTTATAAACACATTATGAAAAATGCAAGAACTCAAGTCAATAACTTAACTGTAAACATTAAGAAGCTAGAAAAAGAAAGGTGAAATAAACCAAATGTACAAGGTAGGAGGAAATTATTAATGTTAAAGCACAGATACAAGAAATACAAAATAGACAATAGCAAAAGTTCAGTGAATTCAAAACTTGATATATTAAAATGATTTACAAGACGCTTTCAGCTAGATTAAATAAGGTGAAAGACTCACATTATTTAAAATAGGATGAAAGAGGAGCTATCACCATCTTCTTCATAGAAATAAACATGTGTACACCAACAAATTGGATAAATTACATGTAGTGGATTACATCCAAGAAACACACACAAAAAAACATACTAACTAAAAAAAAAACTTAATTTACATCAAACAACTAATTCGATTGAATTAAAAATAAAAAACTTTCAAAAAAGAAAAGCAAAGAACTATGTGTTATGTGTCTATCCTGATTGCATGAGGAATAAAAAATCACTATTCATTTTTCTTTTTGTATCTTCAATACCCAACATCAAATTTTTCATTTTCACTTGGTCAATGGGCACTACAACTGGAAATTATACTGGACTCAGCAGTGAAACTGTGACAGTGAATCCATTGGGAGCTCTGGGATACACCAGAATGATAGTAGCAAGTTCTTTTAAATCAGCATTCTAAGCTTTATGACAAGGTCTAAGAGTGGCTGCGTTTGGAAAATTTGCTAAGTATATGTATGAGCACACTTAATCATGTGGAAAGCATATTGTCTACAGAACCCTACCTTAGTACAGACATCACAGTATAGGCCACCAACCCCACAGTCAAAGATATTTGGGAGAGTTGCAGCTATGACTTGGATACTTGACACAAATATATGTTATGTTACCCAGTGTGGGGACTAAGGCTCTTGGATCATGGACTGCAATGCAAGCCAGATTGGCCCACAGGATCTGAAAATAAGAGGACAGATCAGTAGCTCCTAGTATAGCCATACCTCCTTCTCCAAGTACAAAAATCATATGGTCCTCTCAATAGATGCAGAAAATACCCCTTCAACAGAAACTAACATCTATTCATTTTAAAAATCTTGAGGAAATTAGTGATAGAAAGAACTTATTTCAAATTAATGAAAGTTCAATATGACAAACTCAGAGCCAACATCACCCTGAATAGGTAAAAGCTTAAAGCCTTTCCTCTGAAATTAGGAACAAGACAAGGATGTCCACTCTCACTACTATTCAATATAGTTATTAAAATTTTAGCAAAACAGTAAGGCAAAAGAAGGAAATTCAACAGATTGAAGTAGGAAAGAAAGAACCCACATATCATTTTTTGCACATGATATGTTCCAATAAATAAGAGACCAAAAGAAAAAACCACCAAAAGACTTCTTTCTAGAGATGATAAATTCAGCAAAGGAGCAGGATACAAAATGAACACATACATACATGTCTTATCTATACACCTGTGATGAATCTGCTGACAAATAAATCAAAATAATTCCATTCATAGCCTCCAGTAGCAAATACTCGGGAGTAAATCTAACCAAGGAGGTGAAAGACTTCTACTGTGAAAAATTATAAAGCACTGAAAATAGAAATTTGAGAACTTATTAGAAGATGGAAAGACTTCCAATGGTGTTTGATTGGCAGAATTAACATTGTTAAAATGGTCAATTACCTAAAGCAATCCACATATTCAATGCAATCCCCATCAAAATATCATAACATTCTTACCAGAATTAGAAAAAATCATAAAATTCATATGGAAGAATAAAGGACCCAGAATATCCAAACAATGCTAAGCAGCAGGAGAAATGCTGCAGGCATCACTATATTTAACTTCAAATTATACTTCGGAGCTTCAGTAACAATGACATTATGGTAGTGGAGTAAAAAGAAAAATGTAGATCTATGGAACAGAATAGAAAATTTAGAGCCAAAGTTACGTAGCTAAGATACAATCATCTGACCCTTAATGAAGGTGCCAAGAACACAATTAAGGAAAAAAAAACTGCCTGTATAACAAAAGTTACAAAAAACCCTGGATATCCTCATATAAAATAGTAAAAATGTCAAAGTGAATCAAAGACCTAGGACTTATACCAGATACTTTGCAACTGCTAGAAGAAAACACAGTGTAAAGTTCCCATATCAAAGCACAGGAAACATCTTTCTCAATAAGACAACTAAAGCTCAGTAAATATTAGAAAAAATTAATAAATGTGATGTCATCAAATTGAAATGCTTTTCTATAGCAAAATAAATAACTGAGAATATGAAAAAAAGCACCTACGGAAGGGGAGAAAATTTAGGGGAACTTTTTCTTAAATGTTGAATATATAAAGAACTCAAAAAATATCCCCCCAAAACCACTCAGTAAATGAACATGTGAACTAAGCAGACATTAATCAATAACCAAGTTATGAGAGACCAAGAAACATGAAAAAAATCTTTAAACAAATTTATCTACCAGGAAAATGCAAACCAAAATTACAATGAGTCTTTTTATGCTAGTTATAATGTCAATAACTAAGAACACAAATAAGAATAAATGTAGGTAAAGGATATGGGAGAAAAGGAACATTTATAAGCCATTTTGGGACTGTAAATTAATACAACCATTATGGAAATCAGTATGAAGGATTCTGAAAATATAAGGAATGGACCAATCATATGACCAAGATGTGACACACCTTGGTATTTGTCCAATAGAATTAAAGTTAGCATACACTAGTAATATTTGCATACCAATATTCATAGCAGCAAAATTCACAATAGTCAAGCTATGGATTCAGCCTTGAGTTCCATCAACAAATGAATGTATAAATAAAATGTGGCATGCATGCACAAAGTATTTTCATTCACCCATGAAGAAGAATAAAATTATGTCATTTGCAGCAAAGTGGATGGAACCTGCTAAGTTAAATAAGTCAGATTCAGAAAGCCAAGGGTCATAGATTTTATCTCATATGTGGAAACGAAGAGAATTAGAGAAACAAGACTATCATGAAAAGAGATCAAAAGAGTAGAGGATGGGGCACAGGGAGGAGGGGAAATGAATTAAACCAAACTATGCTATGTGCAGGTACAAATATATCACAATGAAGCGTACTAATGGGAAAAAATGTAATTCACCAATAAACATTTAAAATGCATAAATAAAAGACAAACTATAGGATCAAATTTAAAAAAACAAGTTCCAACTCTTATGTTTTCTGCAATAAACATACTTCATCAGCGAAGACATTCACAAACTAAAAATGAAAGAATTAAAAATGATATTCCATGTAAAAGAATATGAAAGTAGGCAGGAGTAGCTATTCTCAAATCTGAAAAGTAGATATCAAGCCAGAATTTGTCAGAAGAGAAAAAAGAAGTTCACGGCATAGTGATAAAGGAAATATTCCACATGCAATTTAATAAACACCAATTGACATAAAAGGACAGATAGACCCTAATACAATAAAAGTGGGTGAAATCAATACACCACATTCATTAATATATAGGACATGCAGACATAAAATCAGCACAGGTATGACAAAATAATTAAACAAACTCACTTAGTTAAAAGCTACAGTATATTTTATCCAACAACAAATATACTTTTATTTCAACTACTCAAGAAACTTTCTCCAAAACAGACCATATATTTAGCCACCAAGGAAGTCATTAAAAAATTGAAAATTGTAATAATTCCTGTACCTTGTCAAATCATAATGAAATGAAAGTAGAATTCAACAGCAAGATAAAGTACAGCAAGAAAGTACAAAAGCATGGAAATTGAATATACAATTTTTAATGATAAGTGGGTCATTGATGAAATTGGGAGAATCTGGAAATTCTTAGATTCAAGTGAGAATAGAAGTACACCATACAAGAACCTATGGGAAACAGTGAAGATTGTTCAAAGTGGGGAAGCTATGAGTGCTTACACATAACAAAACAAAACAAAACAAAACAAACCATAAAGTTCAGGCTGGGATTGTAGCTCAATTGTCTAGTGTCCACCTTGTGTGCAAGAGGCTCTAGATTTGATCCCCAGCACCACAAAACTAAAAGAAAATAGAATAAAATAAAACAAGTTAAAATAAACCCAGAAAGATCCAAATAAACAATTTAATGTCATATTTCAAGGTCTTAGAAAAGAGGGAATAAGCTAGTTCCAAAACTACTAAAAGATAGGAAATAAAATATAAGATCACAGCTGAAATTAATGGAATAGAAAATTAAAAAAAAAACAATACAAAGTATCAGCAAAACAAAGAGATGGTTTTTGGAAAATATACATGATTGATAAACCAGTAACCAAACCGACTACAAGGAAGACCCAGATTAATAAAATTAGAGATTAAAAAAGTGATATTAAAACAGACATCCTTGAAATTCACATGATAATTATGGACTATTTAGAAAAATTATATTCCAATTAATTGGACAATCTAGAAGATCTTTTTAAACTTCTAAACACATCCAACTTATCAAAATTGAACAAATGTAATATAGAAAACATAAAAAGTCCAGCAATAAACAATGAAACTAAAGAAATAACAAAGCCTTCCAACAAACAATGTTCTGAATTAACAATAAAAATATAATTAATTAGTAATAAATGTAACTGTTGAGAAGCAAGATTTGTACATGGAAAAGTACAAAACGCTACTGAAAAAATTCAAACATTTTAATAAATAAAAAATAAATCTTGTCTACATGGAAGGGAATATATGGTACTGTTATGATAACAATAATACTCAAAGTGAGATACAAATTCAACACATTTCTTATTAAAACCTTTGTGGTGTTCATTGTATAAATGGAGAGACCAAGAAACATGAAAAAAAATGTAGGTAAGGATATGGGAGAAAATGAACATTTATAAGCCATTTTGGGACTGTAAATTAATACAACCATTATGCTAAAACCAATACAGAAAATAAAGGCACCTGTCATATAGCCAAAATAGTTTTGTAAAAGCAGAAAAAAATTAGAGTACTCACACCTCACAACTTCAAATTTTACTATGATCTATAGTACTCCAAAGTTTGATAATAACATAAAGATAAGCATATAGACCAATGTCATGGAATTGAGAGTCCAGATTTAAACCTAATATATTTTAAAAAGTTGTAAAGATAGTACCATAGGAAAAGAAGTCTCCTTGAGAAATGCTACGTTGAAAGCTGTATATCCATAGCAAAAAATAAAATAAAGCTGAACAAGTTTCTAATGCCATTCAAAAATTAATTTAAAAAATGGGTCAAAAATGTAAATTTAAGAGGTTACACAATACCACTCTTATATCAACCTTGCATTCCTGGAATAAACCAAAATTGGTCTTGAATAATACACTTTTTATTCATTAAAGAAAATGTTATGCTAATATTATATTTGTGAAATTTTTAATCTATATTCATTACTGAGACATATGAATTTTTATTTATATATTTTCTATGATTTACTAGGGTTTCAAAGTAAATTGTACTCATAATATGGGTTAATGTCTATTATTTTTTCTATTAATATCTATTATTTTTTCTATCAATCATTCCAAAAAAGGGAAATTTTTGAATGATTGATAGAATGTAAGTGAACAAATATCTAGACTGAATACTTATTTTATGATGGGGTTTTAAAATAAATTTATATTTTTTTATACTATGTAGGAAAGTTTTAAAGATATGTTTTATGTAAATTTGTATTTGTAGGATAAATTATAAAGTTACAGCATGGCCACTGTTTAATTTCTTAATGTGCATTTATGTATTTTTCATCTTTACTAACATCATACTTAATATGCATTTATAACTTTTTCTCATGAATTTTTGCTTGCTGATTCTGTTTTTATTTTTGTGTCTGTACAAATGAGCAAGTTTATTTTTTATTAATTTTTTATTTATATATGACAGTGGAATGCATTAGAATTCTTATTTCACAAATAGCGCACAATTTTTCATATCTGTGGTTGTATACAAAGTATGTTCACACCAATTTGTGTCTTCTTACATGTACTTTGGATAATAATGATCATCACATTCCACCAAAATTTCTAACCCTCTGCCCCCTCCCTTCCCCTCCCACCCCTCTGCCCTATCTAGAGTTTGTCTATTCCTCCCATGCTCCTTCTCCCTACCCCACTATAAATCAGCCTCCTTATATCAGAGAAAACATTCAGCATTTGGTTTTTTGGGATTGGCTAACTTCACTTAACAATATCTTCTCCAATGTCATCTATTTACCTGCAAGTGCCATGATTTTATTCTCTTTTATCGATGAGTAATATTCCATTGTGTGTATATGCCACATTTTTTATCCATTCATCTATTGAAGGACATCTAGGTTGCCTCCACAGTTTAGTTATTGTGAATTGTGCTGCTATAAACTTTCATATGGCTATGTCCCTGTAGTATGCTGTTTTTAAGCCCTTTGGGTATAAGCTGAGGAGAATACAAACAACAATAAGTGTTGGCAAGGATGTAGGAAAAATGGCACACTCATACATAGTTGGTGGGACTGCAAATTGGTGTAGCCATACTAGGCTTTAAAAAAACTATTTTATTAATACATATGAATAGTACATATATGGGGTCCAGTGCACTATTGCCATACATGAATATAGCATGCAGTATCACAACCAACCACACTTTGTCCTCTATGTTGACTATCCTGCTCCCTTCCCAATATGCAGTAATCACTATTGGACTTTCAGGTTGACTTTTATATTTTTCATGTGTGAGAGAGAACAAGATGTCTTTCTGTATCTGCCTTATTTTACCTAATCTAATGACCTCCATTGCCATCTGTTTTGCTTCAAATTTCAGGATTGTATTTTTTGTTCATTGATGAATAATACACCATTGTTTATGCATATCATATTTTCTTTATCCATTCATCAATTGATAGATCCAAGGTTGTTTCTATTACTTGGCTATTGTTAAAAATGCTACAAAGAGAAAGGGAATGCAGATCTTTCTTCAACAAAGAGAATTATGTACTCTGGTGAGTGAGAGCTGCATCATATGGTGGTTTTATTTTTAGTTTCTTAAGAAACCCCATATTGTTCTCCATTGTATCTGTACTCACTTACATTCCCACTAGCAGGATGTGCCAGTAGCTTTTTTTCCACATTCTCACTAGTATTGTTACTTTCTTTTCTTTTTTAAATAATAGCCATTCTACCTAAGGTGAGATGATACATCAGAGTTTTGATATGTATTTCCCAGTTGATGAATGATATTGAGTATTTTTATACAGTTACAAGCCATTTGCAGTTTGTCTTTAAAGAAAATCTCAGTCATATCATTTGCCCGTTTATTAATTGGAATACTTGCTAAATTTTGAGTTCTTTATATGTTCTGGATATTAAGACTCTGAGGTGAATAACTGGCAAAGATTTTCCCTCATTCTGCAGGTCTATAGATGATCTCTTTACTATGCTGATTATTTCCTTTGCTGTACAGAAGATTTTTAGTCTTATGTAATTAATTTGTCACTTTTTAAACCTTTGTTTCATGCTCTTTTGTAGATTTGTAAAGACAAAAAACATTGCTTACCTTTTCTTCTAGTCATATTTGTGTTTTGGGTTTTACATTGACCTCTTTGAAGAAACTTGAGTTGATTTTTGTGCAATATGGGAGATGGGAGTTGAATTTCAATCTTCCATATGTGTATATCCAGTTTTCCAAACAGAATTGTTTGAAGAGGTTGTCCTTTCACTAATGTCTATTTTTTGGTGTCTTTGCAAAGAACCAATTAGCCATATACACATGATCCCTTTTCTGAGATCTCTATTTTGATCCCTTTGCAATGTCTATTTTCATGCTAACACCATGATGTTTTGATTACCTATGACTCTGTAATATGTAATAACAACAAGTATTATGATGTATCCAATTTTATTCTTTTTATATAATATTGCTTTAGCTATTTGTTTTTACATGATTCCATATGAATTTAGATTTTTTTTCTATTTTTTATGAAGAATTTCTTTGGTATTTTCATGGGGATTGCACTGAAAATATAGATTGCTTTGGGTAGTTTGGAAATTTTAACAGTATTAATTCTTCCAATCTATAAACATGATAGCCATATTTTTCTTTTTATGTCCTCTTCAAATTCTTTCATCGGTGTGTGTGTGTGTGTGTGTGTGTGTGTGTGTGTGTGTTTAATTTTCACTGTGAAGGTCTTTCTCTTCCTTAGTATATTACTAAGCATTCTTTTTTAGCTGTTGTAAATGTAATTCTTTTCATGATTTGTATGTCAGCAAATTCATTATTGATAAATAGAAAAAAGGTACTGATCTAGGCCAAGTGGAGCATGCCTTTAATCCTAGTGGCTCGAGAGACTGATGCAGGAGGATCACAAACTCAAAGCCAGTTTCAGCAACTTAGTGAGGCTCTTTCCAGCTTGGTGAGACCTTGTCTCAAGGTAAAAAAAAATAAAAGTGGTTGGTGATGTGACTCAGTGGTTAAATGCCCCTGGGTTCAATCCCTCATACAAAAAAAAAATTCCTGTTACTTTATGCAATTTAGGAGTTATATTGGTCATTTTGTAGAATTTTTATGCTTTTCTATTTATAGAATCATATTATCTACAATCAGGGATACTATGGTTTCAAGAAATTCTATTGTGCAAACTGGATATCCACATGCAAAAAATAAAATAAAACTATGAAATTATATCACAACATAAGAAAATTAATTAAAAATTGACCAAAAACATAAATTTAAGAAGTGACACCATGACACTCTTAAGAAAATATAGACTTAAATGTACATGACTTAGAATTTGAAAATGGTTTCTTAAATATGATACCAAAACAAGAATTGAAACAATGGACTTCATTGAAATTGAAAAGTTTGAACTGAGTCCTGAGATGCACGCCTGTAATCCCAGTGGTTCAGGAGGCTGAGATAGGAGGATTGCTAGTTCAAAGCTAGCCTCAGCAATTTAGCAACTCAATGAGATTCTGTCTGTAAATAAAATACAAAATAGGTCTGTGGCTTAGTAGTCGAGTACCCCTGAGTTCAGTCCCCAGTACCTAAAAAAAAAAAAAAAAAAAAAAAAAAAAAAAAAAAAAAATTGAAAATTTTCTGAATCAAACAACAAGAAATCTTTGAGAGTAACAAGCCAACTAATAAAAAGGAAAATAAAACTCATATATATTAGAACACTTTAATATCCAGACTATAGTCCCTAACAAAAAATATATAACTCAATTTAAAAATGTCTCAAGGGGAAAATATCTCCAAAGAAAATGAAAATGGTAAAAAACACAAAAAACATGTAGAACATTGCCAATCTTTAAAGAAATGCAAATAAATATCACAGTGAAATATAATTCTGTATACTTCAAAATGGCTATTATACACAATCAAAGAAATAATTGTTGTCAAGATTGTGGGTAAACTGGAAATACTTCTAAGAAAGCATTTACACAGTCCATAAAAATTTGAAAAATATATAAATAGTACATGATCCAGAAATTATACTCATAGCTTTATAATCAAAATAATTGATCAGGAATTTAAATAGATATTTGTATAACAATGTTTACAGTAATATTGTAATAAGTTTGAGGTAGATGTATGGATAAAATAATGAGTTTATAGTAATATTAATTACTGGGGCTGTGGTTGTGGCTCAGTGGTAGAGAGCTTGCCTAGCAAGTGTGAGGCACTGGGTTTGATCCTTAGCACCATATAAAAAAAATTATATAACTAACTAACTATATAAATAAATAAATAAAATATATTGTGTTCATCTAAGCTAAAGAAAAATTTAAAAATAATAATTATTTCACTTTGAATACTGTGTCATGAATGGATGTTGACTATAATTAAATATTCCACATGAATCTACTAAGGTATGGTGAGTTTAGTCCCTAGATACACAAATGATATTACAACCTTGCATTTCTGGAATAGTAGTTGGTTTTGATAAATATATTTTTTATACATTGATGAAATTGTTATGCTAATATTTTCTTTTTGTAATTTGCATTTATGATTATGATTGAGGCATATCTGAATTTTTCATTCATTTCCTAAAATACATTAGGGTATCAAAGTTAAATTGTACTCATAATATGGGTTAGTGTATGGTATTTTTCTATACTATTAAATAAAATAACTAAAAGTGAAATTTTCCAAAATTGCTACATTTGGGAATTTAACAGTTCTATTTGATGATAGGTGGAATATTTAGTTTTACTTATGTATAGAATTGTATCATCTACAAATAGGAATAATTCTATTTCCTCCTTCCTATTTGTATACCTTTTGTTTCTTTCTATTGTCTAATTGCCCTGGCTAAAACTTCTAGTACTATACTGAATCACAGTCATTAGAATGGAAATTATTGTTCTTTAGAGGAAATATTTTCAGTTTTCCCCAATTCAATATGAGGATCATGTGGGTTTGTCTTATGGAGTCTTTATTATGCTAAGATCAGATCATTCTCTACTTAATCTATTCAGGGATTTTATAATGAAGTGATGTTGAGTTTTATCAAAAGCTTTTTCTTTATCTATTGAGATGAAAAAATAATTTTTTTTTATCTTTCATTCAAGGCATGAAACTTTCTTTCATTTAGATCACATATTAGATTACAAAAACAACTGATTAAATATAAATTGATTCATATTAAACTGTGTATCTTTTCTTATCACAATGCAATAAAACCAGAAATCAACAACTAAACAAGCATGAGAAATTATACAAATACATGGGCACTGGAAAACATACATTTGAACAAACAGTTCTTGAAAACAAAAGAAAGTGGAGAAATAACCTAACAAACTTGTGGGATGCAGCAAAGGCAATAGTAAGAAGAAATTTAGCAATGAATACCTACATGAAAATAGAAAAATGTCATTTAAGAACTTTAAAATCAAGTACAAACCAACCCAAAATTAATAAAGAAATAGAAAACATTACATCATGAATAAATAAAATAGATGCAAACATATAAAGATCAATGAAATAAAGATTTGGTTCTGTGAAAACATACAAAATAAACAAACCTTTAGCCAGACTAACCAAGGAAAAAAGAGAAAAGACCTGAATAAGTAACAATGTATATGACAAAGAAGTCATTATAACCAATACCACAGAAATACAAAGGATTGTTAGGGATTATTTTCAAAAATTATAATTAATAGGAAAATATAGAAGAAATGGACAAATTTCTGAAAACAGATGACCTACCAAATTGAACCAAGTGAACATAAAAATATGAAAAAGCCAATAATAATGATATTTGATCAATGATTTAAAAATTTCTCCTAAGAAAAGACCTTTTACCAAACTTTTGAAGAAAAATTAGAAACAGTTCTTCTCAAAACATTCCATGTGTTCAGGAATCCATTGGAACTCATTCTATGAGGCAAGCATTACCCTATCACCAAAATCTGAGAAGGACAAACCAAACAATTGAAAAATATAGAGCAATATCCCTGATGATCAGAGATGAAAAATCTTGAATGAAACTAACAACTTAAATTCATCAGCATATCAACTAGGTCCCAGATAGTTTCATTACAGGGATGCAAGGATAGTTTAACATACACAAATTAGTAAATGTAATACTTACTTCATTGTTATTCAGCCTTTTATCTTTTACATATTAAAAGTTTGATTTTAGATTTCTGACTAATTCAATATTGACTCTAATCCATCTTCTAATATCTAATATTTTGTTATTATTAAATTTTATTATTTTTCCATAAATTCCTTTAAGACTTCTTTTACCATTTATTTTAAAGAGTTGATGTTAAATTGTTTTTCTTTTGTTTTTACAGAGTGTATTCGGTTTCAAAAGATTGGCTCCAAATCTAATTAACATTCTTTTTTTCTGAAGAATTCAAGAATATTCAAAGATTTTAAATTCCAACCAGTACCCATGGTCCATACACTTAGAAATAATACTATTTTTATTTGAATGTTATATATTTATGTAGATATTTTAAAATTAATACTAATTTGGAACATTGTCTAATGCTCATTTTCTTCATAGACATACACACGCACACACACACACACATATATATGTATAAACACACAAAAATATATATAAGCACTCAGGTATATATGTGTATATGTGTCCATATATGTATATTTTCTGCAATAATTTCTTTATGCCTTTAGTTAATTTTATATAATTCCTGCAACAATGGTCTTTTGATCATAAGTACTTTGTTACTATCAGAAAATCTTATTTCTTTAACATCATTCTTAGAATTATTATTATATAAATCTATAATAATGTTTCCTTAGCTCCTTTCAGGCATCATTCCACTCTCTTCCTGTTACATTTGAAGTTGTTCATAAACAAATCTGTGCTGTTAAACTAGCATAATCAAATAAATAAAAGATTTGATTCATCGTGATTAATAGTTTGATAATTTCATGGTGGTATTGAAGCTAGCAGGTGACATTTCTGAACATGAACATGAGAAGATATGTGCAAAATGGGAATACTTTCATGGACAGCTTCATTAGATACAGGCTGCAATTCTTAACATAATGTTTTCCTTTTGATTTTTTCCCAGCTTTCCTTCCATAGCTACTTGCATTCCTTCCATCCTTCCTCAATAACTTGTGTAAATACTAGTGTTTATGTTTTGATACATTTTTCTAAATGTTTACAGTCATATAAAAAAAGACATTTATATGTGTATACACAAATAAGCATAGACTTACAAATATATGAGAAAGATCATTGGTTTGTTCACCAAACAGAGTGTATTACAGAAAGTACTTTACATTTTCCATTTGTCACAAAATAATGTTTTAGGAAAATAATACAAATTAAAGAGATGTTATATTTGTGCATAAATTTTGCAGCAACTGCTTTACTATTAATCATCAACTGTTTTCATTATTCTACTCCTAAAAAGATTCTATGCATACATCTGAAAATTAAAAGTAAAGGAAAAATAATCAAATAGTAGCAGTGATTATTAATGTTTAATTATTAACTAGGAGCTGAGTTCCTGAAATTAGAGAACCCTAAAGAAATAATAACCTCAGTGCCCAGCACTCTTTCTCTTCTGCTTATCTGTGTGATCTCATGTTTGAGCAAGAGCACTGTTGTCCTAACTCAATGCCAATCCAATGAAGTGATCTGTTCACCCTAAAAACAGGGTAGCGTTTCTGCTTTGACCTCATTCCTGGCTCTCCCCACTTTCTTTGGCAACTCTGTCTCCTGTGCACTGGTTCTATCAGAAGCACCGGTGACACCAATTGCAGTAAAGATTGTAGGGACCCTCATCAACCCAGCTTCTAGGCCTGAGGGTCAGGCACATTTGACAAGAACCCCTGAAACCGGCCAAAGCCCAAACACAAACCCCATGGTTTTCTCTGGAGAAAGCAACTCAAAAGATCCATAGGACAAAAAAGCGGGGTGGGTGGGTGAGAACCACATAAACATTGACCAGTGGAATGGGCAAGTACCCTGGAGCTGCAGAGAATAAACTGAAACTGCTACAGGGAAAGTGGTTTATTGAACATTGTACTGAAGGCCAAGGGACCATGTCACCACCAGCTGGTACTGCAGCTGGTACCGGCATTTTGAGGTGTTTGCAGCGTGCAATGTTCTTCAAAAGCATTTTCTCTGAACCACGAATTTGCCAAATTCCTTAAAGTCCTCAGAAGTGACCCACATCTGCTTGAAACTGCTCATAGAAGTCATGATGGATGCACCAATCCACGCAGAGAAACATCTGTCAGGAGAAGCAGTGATCTTGATGGGGGTCCCCCTGGAAGCCATCTCTTCCAGTTCTTTCATGAGCCTTTCCTCCAGGCCGGGGAAGAGCGTGGTGCCTCCAGACAGCACGATGTCTGCAAAAAGGTTGCTCTGGATGTCAGCGTCGCACTTGGAGATCGTGCTGCAGACCATTTTGGAGAGCCCGGGGTCATGGATGCCCAGCTGGTCGGGCGCGAAGAGGACCTCCGGTACCTGGTATAGATGGTCCCCCATGTGGATGACATTGCCATCGGGCAGTTTGAATTCTGTCAGGACCTCCTGCCGCCTCTTGGATGGCTCTATCTCGGGCTCCAGGGAGATGTAGCAGGACTTCTCTTTGATGTCATCCACCACGGCCTTGTTGAGGATACAAGGGAAGGTACAGCCTCGGGCAAGGAGGAGCCGCGTGAGGTGCTCTGTGATGTCCCTCCCTGCCACATAGAGCTTGGTGACTGCGTGCGGGAGGGAGTAGCCCTCAAAGACCGGGACAGTGCAAGTGATCCCATCGCCACTGTCCACCACCAGGCCGGTCACGCAGGCAGAAGCGTACAGCGCTCCCGCCGCGTGGTTGAGCAGGTAGAGCGCAGGCACACTGAATTTCTCAAACAGGATCTCCGCAGTCTTCTCGCGCGTCTCTCTCGGGTTCAGGGAAGGCTCTGTCAGCAGGATGGGCTGTTCGCTGGGTTTCACCCCCAGGTCCCACTCGAAAAGATGCTTCCAGAGTTTCTCCATGTCATCCCACCTGGTCACCAGTCCACGCTCAATCGGGTAGTGCAGATATAAGGCATCATACCTGTACTGGGCTTCTTCCCCCACAAAGTACTTCTTGCGATTGGCCCTGGCTGAAGGGATGTTGAATTTGGGATGCCCCACGACAGAGTTGATGACTTGACGGGGTCCAATCTCCCCAGACAGGCCTACCTTGCAGAGTCCCGAGCCGTTGTCAAAAACCACTGCAGGGATGTCCAATGTCTGTGGATTAGACATGTCTGCGCCTGGTCTTCCGCACTTCACCAACCTGAAGGACCAACACCTCGGCCGCTTGGTGAGATGACTCCACACGTACCTCCGGAAGTCTTACAGCCGCGGGATGCTGGACTTCTCAACTTGTCACCCAGGTGAAGCCAGCAGGCTGTCCTCGATCCACCAGAACACTCCGTTCTCAACCCATGAATGTTACCTCCCTTCTGGTGACCCAGGGCCTGCTGAGGCAGTTTCAAGGATGGTCACCTGGAGCCAAACAATGTCACCAAGGCAACCGTTGTCCTCAGGCAGCATGGGCGGGGGGTGGGGGCCTCTGAGCTGCCAGTACTCCCTGCTTGGGGAGGAGTGAAGCAGAACAGGTGAACTGTGCCTACACACCGCTTTCATCAGATGGAGATCCCAAAGCAGGGGTCTAGCTGTAGAAAAAACTGAGGCTGCTTGTCCTGTCGAACAACCTTGCCTGTTTGGGCTTTGGTAAATTGTAAGCACAGTAAAAAAAAAAAAAAGATAATACCTGTTTTACACTTAAATTTTAAAGTATATATATTCATAATATATATTCATTTATTAATACGCATTTTCACTTATATTGATATACACGTGAAAATATATTATGAAATATATATATATATATATATATATATATATATATATATATATATATATACACACACACACACACACACACACGATCTACTTTGGGAAGGAATATAACTCAGACACCACACACTGCAAAAGGAAGTATAAGATATAAAAATTTAAATTTATCATGAAATTAGAGACATAACAACATCAATGTGATAATAACATGTCTAATGATCTGGTCATACAGGAGAGGGATATGGTCATAGAAATAATAGCTTTATTATTCAGCCCCTAATGAAAAAACTGGGATACTGCATATCATTATCTCCCTGGCAAACCACTATAAAAATGACAATGTATATGAAAAATAAGATTTTAGGCAATTATAGGAATCCGTATTTAAGCAGAAACAAATAATACTAGTTGTATGACTGTCCAAGCTTACTACCATAAATGAGTCTACAGGCTCCATATTAGAGAAGGGAAGTCATGTTAGAGCCCTATAGTCTTGATCACTTAGAGAGTTTGGAGCTGAGATGCATAGTGTGTATAAGATCCATGGGGAAAACAATGGATTGATAAAAGCTACATAATTAAAAATCTCTGAAGAATCATACAAAAGTTTGAATGAAGGTCAAACTGTCCTTGTATGTGAATTAAATTTAAAGGACAGAGATAGAAGCATTGCAAGTACATTTCCTACAGGAACTAACACAAAATAAAATGTATATTTATACAACCTAAAAGAAGAAGCATTTTAAGCTTTAGGGAATATAATGTTCATTTTAGTAAACTGTATATACAAATAATGCAATGACTTCCACCAATTGAAGGTTACCGATGGGGTTTATGGAATAATGGATAAACCACAAAGTAATTAAAATAAACAAAAACAGAAATTTAACCTGCTCTCATTGTAGACTTAAGATGCTATATTGTTTTAATAACTGAAACACAAGTGTATTTTATATTTCTTAATATATTTAGCTTTTCATTAAAAAAGAACTTTTGATGACTTTGTGATTCAGAAATTAACACCTAAATATTTCTTTGATCTCTTACAAGGGTGAAAATAAATTATAAGTAAATATTTAATTATTGTTTTCATAGAGTTTTGGATTATCCACTGAAATGACAACAAAAAATAAACATGTTATATAGGAAGATTACTCTTAAAAGAATTAGCCTTCTAGCTCACCAAGTGTGGAGGCTTGAAAATGTCAAATGTCAAATGAGTCTCTATCTCAGCTTCTCTAACTCTTTGGGAATGAAAACATGTCAAATTCCACTGAAGATGAGCATAGCTGTCCTGTGAAAATGGTACACAAAACCCAGTACTTTTCAAAGTAATTTTATAAGATCCAAACTCCAAAAATTCATTATAAAACCTAAACATGTAACTATTTTAAAACTCTCAATCCAAATGCATCCAGAATAAGTATATTTTCCCCTCAATCTAAAAAGTTGACCCATAGTAAAGAAGATAGATTAAGTAGTAAAACAATATCTGGCCTCATCTGACATTGTCAATCTTCACATGTTCAGACATGGGATAGTGGTTAGTGAAATTATAGTATTTTCTTTTTGTGATAATTAGTAATGTTCCTTAAAATTGTAACAGAAATTATTCTTTTGTCAAGCATCAATTATTCTTTGACCTCATATCTACAAAGCAACTGTACTTTGTGAGGAAATTACTATTTCCATATGAATT
The DNA here is from genome assembly GCF_048772815.1 of Callospermophilus lateralis. Classification (NCBI taxonomy): domain Eukaryota; kingdom Metazoa; phylum Chordata; class Mammalia; order Rodentia; family Sciuridae; genus Callospermophilus; species Callospermophilus lateralis. Next base: position 103,947,169 of record NC_135325.1, read on the forward strand.
ATCTTTTTATTGAATTTCCTTCATATTTTTTTTCTTAAAAGCTTTTTAAATAGAGATTTGGTAGAGTGAATGAATAGGATGAGATAACATTTGTAACTGGTCACCAATTCCGTCACTGTCTTCTGCTGAGTTCAAACATTAGTAGTGAAGTTTTCTAATATAATTGTATACTCCTAACTGATTATCACAGAACATATCTCACTGCAAATTTTTATTTTGTAGCAAACTATATTTATTCATGTACAAACTTGTTCAAATGTATGTCTCCTTAGAAATGTAAAAAGGATAAAAGTAACAATATCAAATATAATATGCAAATAAAAGAAAGAAACCCTGTTATTTGAATAGATGAATATTGCTTATTTATTTATTTTTTTTAATTAATTTTTATTGTTGGTTTTTCAAAACATTACATAGTTCTTGATATATCATATTTCACACTTTGATTCAAGTGGGATATGAACTCCCATTTTTACCCCGTATACAGATTGCAGAATCACATCAGTTGCACATCCATTGATTTACATATTGCCATACTGGTGTCTGTTGTATTCTGCTGCCTTTCCTATCCTCTACTATCCTTCTCTCTCTACCCCCTCTACTGTAATTCATTTCTCCCCCTTATATTTTTCCCCCTTTCCCCTCACTTCCTCTTGTATGTAATTTTGTATACCCCCGAGGATCTCCTTCCATTTACATGCAATTTCCCTTCTCTCTCCCTTTCCCTCCCTCCTCTCATCCCTGTTTAATGTTAATCTTCTTCTCATGCTCTTCGTCCCTACTCTGTTCTTAGTTACTCTCCTTATATCAAAGAAGACATTTGGCATTTGTTTGTAAGGGATTGGCTAGCTTCACTTAGCATAATCTGCTCTAATTCCATCCATTTCCCTCCAAATTCTATGATTTTGTCATTTTTTAATGCAGAGTAATACTCCATTGTGTATAAATGCCACATTTTTTTTATCCATTCGTCTATTGAAGGGCATCTAGGTTGGTTCCACAGTCTTGCTATTGTGAATTGTGCTGCTATGAACATGGATGTAGCAGTGTCCCTATAGTGTGCTCTTTTTAGGTCTTTAGGGAATAGACCGAGTAGGGCAATAGCTGGATCAAATGATGGTTCCATTCCGAGCTTTCCAAGAAATCTCCATACTGCTTTCCAAATTGGCCGCACCAATTTGCAGTCCCACCAGCAATGTACAAGAGTACCCTTTTCCCCACATCCTCGCCAGCACTTGTTGTTGTTTGACTTCCTAATGGCTGCCAATCTTACTGGAGTGAGATGGTATCTTAGGGTGGTTTTGATTTGCATTTCTCTGACTGCTAGAGATGGTGAGCATTTTTTCATGTACTTGTTGATTGATTGTATGTCCTACTCTGAGAAATGTCTGTTCAGGTCCTTGGCCCATTTGTTGATTGGGTTATTTGTTATCTTATTGTCTAATTTTTTTAGTTCTTTGTATATTCTGGATATTAGGGCTCTGTCTGAAGTGTGAGGAGTAAAGATTTGTTTCCAGGACATAGGCTCCCTATTTACCTCTCTCATTGTTTCTTTTGCTGAGAAAAAACTTTTTAGTTTGAGTAAGTCCCATTTGTTGATTCTAGTTATTAACACTTGTGCTATGGGTGTCCTATTGAGGAATTTGGAGCCCGACCCCACAGTATGTAGATCATAGCCAACTTTTTCTTCTATCAGACACCATGTCTCTGATTTGATATCAAGTTCCTTGATCCACTTTGAGTTAACTTTTGTGCATGGCAAGAGAAAGGGATTCAGTTTCATTTTGTTGCATATGGATTTCCAGTTTTCCCAACACCATTTGTTGAAGATGCTATCCTTCCTCCATTGCATGCTTTTAGCCCCTTTATCAAATATAAGATAGTTGTAATTTTGTGGATTGGTTTCTGTGTCCTCTATTCTGTACCATTGGTCCACCCGCCTGTTTTGGTACCAGTACCACGCTGTTTTTGTTACTATTGCTCTGTAGTATAGTTTGAAGTCTGGTATAGCTATACCGCCTGATTCATACTTCCTGCTTAGCATTGTTTTTGCTATTCTGGGTCTTTTATTTTTCCATATGAATTTCATGATTGCTTTCTCTATTTCTACAAGAAATGCCGTTGGGAATTTGATTGGCATTGCATTAAACCTATAGAGAACTTTTGGTAATATCGCCATTTTGATGATGTTAGTTCTACCCATCCATGAACAGGGTATATTTTTCCATCTTCTAAAATCTTCTTCTATTTCTCTCTTTAGGGTTCTGTAGTTTTCATTGTATAAGTCTTTCACCTCTTTTGTTAGGTTGATTCCCAAGTATTTTATTTTTTTTTGAGGATATTGTGAATGGAGTGGTTGTCCTCATTTCCATTTCAGAGGATTTGTCGCTGATATACAGGAATGCCTTTGATTTATGCGTGTTGATTTTATATCCTGCCATTTTGCTGAATTCATTTATTAGCTCTAATAGTTTCTTTGTAGACCCTTTTGGGTCTGCTAGGTATAGAATCATGTCATCTGCAAATAGTGATAATTTGAGTTCTTCTTTTCCTATTTTTATGCCTTTAATTTCTTTCATCTGTCTAATTGCTCTGGCCAGTGATTCGAGAACTATGTTAAACAGAAGTGGTAAGAGAGGGCATCCCTGTCTTGTTCCAGATTTTGGAGGGAATGCCTTCAGTTTTTCTCCATTCAGAATGATGCTATCCTGAGGCTTAGCATAGACTGCTTTTACAATGTTGAGGTATGTTCCTGTTATCCCTAGTTTTGCTAGAGTTTTGAACATAAAGGGATGCTGTACTTTGTTGAATGCTTTTTCTGCATCTATCGAGATGATCATATGGTTCTTATTTTTAAGCCTATTGATGTGGTGAATAACATTTATTGATTTCCGTATATTGAACCAACCTTGCATCCCAGGGATAAATCCTACCTGATCATGGTGCACAATTTTTTTTGATATGTTTTTGTATCCGGTTCGCCAGAAGTTTATTGAGGATTTTTGCATCTAGGTTCATTAGAGATATTGGTCTGTAGTTTTCTTTCTTTGAAGTGTCTTTGTCTGGTTTAGGAATCAGGGTGATGTTGGCCTCGTAGAATGAATTTGGAAGTTCTCCCTCTTTTTCTATTTCCTGAAATAGCTTGAAAAGTATTGGTATTAGTTCCTCTTTAAAGGTTTTGTAAAACTCTGCTGTATACCCATCCGGTCCTGGGCTTTTCTTAGTTGGTAGTCTTTTGAGGGTTTCTTCTATTTCCGCAATTGATATTGGTCTGTTTAGGTTGTCAATATCCTCCTGACTCAATCTGGGCAGATCATATGACTTAAGAAATTTATCGATGCCTTCACTATCTTCTATTTTATTGGAGTATAAGGATTCAAAATAATTTCTGATAATCTTCTGTATTTCTGAAGTGTCTGTTGTGATATTGCCTTTTTCATCCCGTATGCTAGTAATTTGATTTCTCTCTCTTCTTCTCTTCGTTAGCATGGCTAAGGGTCTGTCGATTTTATTTATTTTTTCAAAGAACCAACTTTTAGTTTTGTCAATTTTTTCAATTGTTTCTTTTGTTTCGATTTCATTAATTTCAGCTCTGATTTTAATTATTTCTTGCCTTCTACTTCTTTTGCTGTTGTTTTGCTCTTCTTTTTCTAGGATTTTGAGATGAAGTATTAGATCATTTATTTGTTGGTTTTTTTCTTTTTTTAAGGAATGAACTCCAAGCAATAAATTTTCCTCTTAGAACTGCTTTCAATGTGTCCCATAGATTCCGATATGTTGTGTCTGTGTTTTCATTTATCTCTAAGAATTTTTTAATTTCCTCCTTGATGTCTTCTATAACCCATTGATCATTCAGTAACCTATTGTTCATTCTCCAAGTGATGCATGATTTTTCCTTACTTCTTTTATCATTGATTTTTAGTTTCATTCCATTATGATCAGATAAGATGCATGGTATTATCTCTACTCCTTTATATTGTCTAAGAGTTGCCCTGTGACATAATATATGATCTATTTTTGAGAAGGATCCATGTGCTACTGAGAAAAAAGTGTAACTGCTTGATGTTGGGTGGTATATTCTATATATGTCAATTAAGTCTAGGTTATTAATTATGTTATTGAGTTCTATAGTTTCCTTATTCAACTTTTGTTTTGAAGATCTGTCCAGTGGTGAGAGAGGTGTGTTGAAGTCTCCCATGATTATTCTATGGTGGTCTATTAAACTCTTGAACTTTAGAAGAGTTTGTTTGGTGAACATAGCTGCACCATTGTTAGGGGCATATATATTTATGATTGTTATGTCTTGTTGGTGTATGGTTCCTTGAGCAGTATGTAGTATCCCTCTTTATCCCTTTTGATTAACCTTGGCTTGAAATCTATTTTATTTGATATGAGTATGGACACTCCTGCTTGTTTCCGAAGTCCATATGAGTGATATGATTTTTCCCAACCTTTCACCTTCAGTCTATGTATGTCTTTTCCTATCAAATCCGTCTCCTGAAGGCAGCATATTGTTGGGTCTTGGTTTGTGATCCATTCTACTAGCCTGTGTCTCTTAATTGGTGAGTTTAAGCCATTAACATTTAGGGTTATTATTGAGATATGGGTTGTTCTTCCAGCCATATTTATTTGTGTTACTAAACATGGTTTGTTTTCCTCTTTGATTATTCCCCCCCCCTTTACTGTACTACCTCCCGCTGTTGGTTTTCATTGATATTTTCCCTTTCCTCTTTCTGTAATATTTTGCCGAGAATGTTTTGAAGAGATGGTTTTATAGCTGCAAATTCTTTTAACTTTTGTTTATCATGGAAGGTTTTAATTTCATCTTCCATCCTGAAGCTTAATTTCGCGGGATACACAATTCTTGGTTGGAACCCATTTTCTTTCAGTGTTTGAAATATGTTATTCCAGGATCTTCTAGCTTTCAGAGTCTGTGTTGAAAGATCAGCTGTTATCCTGATTGGTTTACCCCTAAATGTAATCTGCTTCCTTACTCTTGTAGCTTTTAAAATTCTCTCCTTATTCTGTATGTTGGGCATCTTCATTATAATGTGTCTAGGTGTGGATCTCTTATGATTTTGCACATTCGGCGTCCTGTAGGTTTCTAGGATTTGGGATTCTGTCTCATTCTTCAAGTCTGGGAAGTTTTCTCGTATTATTTCATTGAATAGATTGCTCATTCCTTTGGTTAGGACCTCTATACCTTCCTTTATCCCAGTGACTCTTAAGTTTGGTCTCTTTATGTTATCCTATATTTCTTGAATGTTCTGCTCATGGTTTCTTAACAGCTTTGCTGAGCTGTCTATGTTCCTCTCCAGTTGAAATACTTTGTCTTCATTGTCTGATGTTCTATCTTCTAAATGTTCTACTCTGCTGGTAGTATTCTCAGTTGAGTTTTTAAGTTGGTTTATTGCTTCCTGCATTTCCAGGATTTCTGCTTGTTTGTTTTTTATAACCTCTATCTCCCTGTATAATTGATCTTTTGCTTCTTGGATTTGTTTATGTAATTCATTGTCAAAGTTGTCGAAGTGGTCTTTCATTGTCTGATTTTGCTGTCTAATGTCTTCCTTGAGACTCCAGATCATCTGAAGCATGTATATCCTGAATTCTTTATCTGACATTCCATCTGCTGCAGATATTACCTCTTCTAAAGTTGAGTTGACCTGCGTTGCTTGTGGTCCTTTCTTTCCTTGTCTTTTCATACTGATCACGTTTCTTTCTGCTTGGTGAAACTGTTGTGTCATTGATATTTCCCCCTATATATTTATATTGCTCTTGTCTAGTTGCAAAGTCTCCCTCGCAGGCTTTGGCGGTGGTTCTGCCCCTCTTCCAATTGTGGCAATGTGCCTACCACGCTGGCAGGCCGCTGGGCCTGTACTTTCGGTGGGCCTGTTGTTTCGGTGGTCACAGGTCCGCCTACCTTGCAGGCGCGAGCCACGGCTCTGCCCCTCCGCTGGCCGCTAGGCCTGTTCTGTCTGTCGGTTGCAGGTCTGTCTACCTAGCAGGCACGTGGGGCAGCTGTGCCTCTCCTCGGGTTGCTGGGCCTGACCTGCCGGTGGGTGTCAGGTGCGCCTACCTTGCAGGCGTGGGGGGTGGCGCTGCCGCTCTGCGAATTGCTGTGCTTGTTCTGCTGGTGGGTCGCGGATCCGCCACCTTGCAGGCGCCCGGTAGCTCTGCCCCTCCCCCAACTTGGGCGATGTGTCTGGCGGGCCACTGAGCCTGTTTTGTCAGTGGTCACGGTTCCGCCTACCTTGCAGGTGCGTCGGGCAGCTGTGCCCCTCCGCAGGTTGCTGGGCCTGACCTGCCTGTGGGTCGCAGGTCCGCCTACCTTGCAGGCGCGGGGGTGGCTCTGCCCCTCCCCCAACCAGGGCAGGGCGATGTTTCTGGCTAGCCGCTGGGCCTGTTCTGTTGGTGGTCATGGTTCTGCCTACCTAACAGGCGCGTGGGGCAGCTGTGCCCCTCCTCGGGTTTCTGGGCCTGACCTGCTGGTGGGTGGCAGGTGCACCTACCTTGCAGGCGTGGGGGGTGGCTCTGCCGCTCTGCAGATTGCTGTGCTTGTTCTGCTGGTGGGTCGCGGGTCCGCCAACCTTGCAGGCGCCCGGCGGCTCTGCCCCTCCCCCAACCGGGGTGATGTGTCTGGCGGGCCACTGGGCCTGTTTTGTCGGTGGTCACGGTTCCGCCTACCTTGCAGGCGCGTGGAGCAGCTGTGCCCCTCCTCAGGTTGCTGGGCCTGACCTGCCGGTGGGTGTCAGTTGTGCCTACCTTGCAGGTGTGGGGGGTGGCTCTGCTGCTCCACGGGTCGCTGGGCCTGATCTGCTGGTGGGTCGCAGGTCTGCCTACCTTGCAGGCGCCCGGCGGCTCTGCCCCTCCCCCAACTGGGGCGATGTGTCTGGCCGGCCGCTGGGCCTGTTCTGTTGGTGGTCACGGTTCCGCCTACCTAGCAGGCGCGTGGGGCAGCTGTGCCCCTCCACAGGTTGCTGGGCCTGACCTGCCTGTGGGTCGCAGGTCTCTTGCTTATTTATTATTCGAATGGAATATTTATTTTATAGAAAGGCTAGAAAGGTATTGAATATATTTATACTGTGAGAATATACTCACAGGTTATTTATAGCTCAAAAACGTTAGCATTTACCCAGAATTGAATACTATTTGCCTTAGATCTTAAAGAGTCAATATTTAATTTGGATTTAAAATGTAAAACTTAAGTAATATACAGCATTTATTATCCAAAAACAGAATAAGAAATTCATTTCATTAAAAAAAATCTTCTTTGGCGCTAACCACTATTTTAACCTCTGCTTTTGATCATTAAATGTTGTTTTAGTGTCATGAAGGATGGACTACTAATCATGATCTAAAAACATCTACTCACCACCCAAAAAGAAGATAATGAGGGTATAAGATAAGAGTAATGAATTACCATAGTAATCCTTATGAAATAAACTTAAGTATTCTACAGAAATATAGCAAATCCACCTTTCCCGCTTTCTAAAATTGTAACTTTGCAGAAACATTGAGTATGAAGTTAGTAATGTGTCCGTTTTCTGGAAAGGCTGTTTTATAATCCACAACTGACACAGGATTTGGACCAAGGAATGATTCTCTAATAAGGATGATGAGAAATAGCCTCTACCACCATTACTTTTATGATTCACCTCATTAGGTGAAGTTGCCTTTAAGTCTTCCTATAAATTTTTTTACTTCTTATAAATTATTTTTCATATTACTATGCATTGTATTTTCAAAATTGCAGGAAGACAGTCTCACTATTGCACAAAAATACATTTCATATTCAATTTTATCCAGGAATCTTGCTGCATTTATATTAATTATAATCATTTGTTTGTAGATCATTGTTTTATGTAAAAGTACATTATTATCATCTGTGATTAATTAAATTTTATGCCTTCTTTATGTTCCTTATACTTTTCTTTTTCTTAATTTAGAACACAATGATAAATAGGAATAATAATAAGAGGCACATTTGCGTCTTTCCTGAAATTAAATAAAAGCTTTCAGTTTTGTTGTATTTATGTATGATAGTTACTGTAGGGAATTTTAAAATTTATCCATTATAAGTATATAGAAATTGTCTTTCATTTCTATTTTACTAAGAATTTTTCTGATATTTTTGCATTCACCCCCATCTAAGTGCCTGACACCACAACATGGATGATTCATATATTCATTTTTACATACACACACACACACACACACACACACCCCATATTCATGAAATTTGTTATGAGCTGAATTGTGCCACCACCTACAAATAAAGATATCTTGAAGTCCTAACACCTATGAATGTGATTGAATTTGAAGATAGGAATTTTAAAAAATAAGGTTAAATAAGATAATTGGATTGCTACCAAATCTAGAATGACTAAAGGGGAGATTAGGACACAAACATGTAGAGTGGAAATACCATATGCAAACACAGAATAACAGCCACCTAAAAGCAAAGGAGATAGGCCCAAGAGGAAAAATAAAACTCCTCTAAGTTTAATCTTGGACTTCAAACCTCTAGAAAAGTGAGAAAATAATTTCAGTTGATTAAACCACCCAGATTGTGGTACTCCATAACAGAAGTCCCAGAAAATTAATATGGATTCCTTGTGTAAAGGTTTGTCATTTCTGCACCCACATCAATGTTTATAGCAGCTCGACTCACAGTAGTCAAGCTATGAAAAAAACCTAGGTGTTCTTCAAAGGATGAACATAGAGAGAAAATGTGGTATATATACATAATGGAATGTTAGTCATAAAGAACAATGAAATAATGACATTTTACAGTAAATGGATGGAATTGGAGATTTCATGCTAAGTGAAATAAGCCAATCTCCAAAACCAAATGTTCTATCCAATTTGTGGATGCTAACCCAAAACAAGGGAGGTTGGGGAGGGGAATAATAAAAATCCATTGGATTAGACAAAGGGAAACAAAGGAAAGGGAGGAGGGGAAGAATAGGAAAGACAGTAGAATTAATTGGACATAACTTTCTTACCTTTGTATTTGAATACATGACCAAGGTAACTCTGCATCATGTACAACCACAATAGTGGAATCCTAAATAGAATAAGTTATACTCTATGTATATATAATTTGCCAAAATACATCCTCATTCATGTATAACTAAAAAGAACAAGTTTAAAAAACAATTTGTCACATCACCCTATTTTTAAAATTAAGCCACTGTTTTATACCAAAATACTCAATAAAAATATCAATGTTGCACTTTACACTCAGAGACCCTACTGATAGATAGCCATGGAAGTATTCTCCCTTTAGGAGAGTAAATAATATGCAGGTTTGTTTTCTTAAGAGATGTGATGATATATGTAATTCTACTATTTGATGACAAGTATTAGTGATTCACCATTATTGCTGAAATCAAGTACTATAATCCTTGCAACTTTGTCCCTCCCTTTGAAGTTCTTTTGCATGTTTTGCTTTCTCAATGATATTTTATAGTTACATTGAATGATTCTGTTCATTCTATAGAATATTTGGAGAAAACAGTGTGAGAAGAGAGTAGAGGGAAAGGTAGAAATTGTTGAGACGAAAAAAAACATAAAGCTAGAATTGTGTACTCTGAAAGTGTCCTTCAGAAGTGAAATGGAAATAATAACTTTATCAAACAAAACTTAAGTAAATGTAGGTCTGTCTCACAAGCAATATTAAAAGAAATTCTTCTTCTGAAAGAATATGATATAGTTCAGCAATACTAGAGGCATTACAATACCAAACTTCAAATTATATTACATAACTAGTAACAAAACTTGATGATTCTGACATTAAAACAAACTCATAGACTAAAGGAACATAATAGAAGACTCAGAGATGAACCCACACAGATATAGTCATCTGATCCATGGCAAAGGTGCCCAAAACACACATTGGCAAAAAGAAAGTACTCTCAAAAAATGGTGCTGGGAAAACTAGATATCCAAATGTAGAAGAATTAAACTAGATCCTTATCTCTCATCCTACACACAACTCAACTCAAAATGGAACAAAGATCTAGGAATTTGACCAGATGCTTTGCAAATTATTGAAGAAAGCACAGGATCAACATTTGAAAATATGGCACAGGCAATGGCTTTTTTAATAGTATTCCTTAAACTCAGGATATATTGCCAATAATTACTAAATTTAATGGCATCAAATTAAAAACGTTTTGGCAAAAACAAAAGATACAAGCATGAAGAAAGAACCTATAAAACGGGAGAAAATTTTTTCCAGATACTCTTCTGACAGAGAATTAATATTTAGAATATATAAAGAACTAATAACAACAACAAAAGGTATATAATCCAATCAATAAATAAGCAAAAGAATTAAACAGATATTTCTCAAAAGATGTAAATGTGATCAACAAATATAAGAAAAGATGTTCAAAATCTTTAGGGAAATGCAAATCAAAACTACATTGAGATTTCATCTTACTTGAGTTGGGATGGAAACTGTTAGGAATAAAAATAACAATAAATACTGGAGAATATGTTGGAAGAAAGAAACACTTGTTACATCATTGTTGATACTGAAAATTAGTACACCCATTATGGAAATCATCTTGAAGATTCCTCAAAAGCCTAGGAATGGAACCACTGTATGATCAGGCCATATGACTCTTCAGTATTTATTCTAAAGAAAGAAAGCATACTATAGTGATGCATATATACTCAGGTTTATAACAATAAAATTCATAATTGCCAAATTATGAAACCAATCTAGGTGCCTGTCAATGAATGAATGAATAAGGAATATATATGTATGTGTATGTGTGTGTATATATATATATATATATCATTGAATTTTATCCAGCCATAAAAAATGAAACTATGCCATTTTCTGGTAAATTTATGGAACTGGAGAACATCATACTAAGTGAAATAAGTGAAACTCAGAAAGTGAAGTGTGATTTAGAGCAAAATAAGAAAGAAAGTGGAGAGATCCCACTAAAATCAGAAGGATATCAGTAGAGTAGAAGAAGGTGATTGAGAGGTATAGAGCAGGCGAGGGAAAGATGAGGTACTGGACAATTAAATTGACCAGATTATACTGTCATAGTACATTTATAAATGAATATGTAACAATGAATTCTACTGTCATGCATAATTATGATACATCAATAAAAAGAAGTATAATTATTTTTAGTATATTAATGTTACATTTTGTAACTTTGCTGAATTCATTTTATTCAACAGAATTATACAATTTCTAATTTTTATTATAGAATGCTTATTTGCTTATTTTATATATTCTATTAATTTGACTTTCATTCCTTTTTTTGTTTTCAAGGTTTATTTTTTCTCATTTTTGACTTCTTTGAAGTTTTTAAGGATTTTTTTATTGTTTGGAATTTCCCATTTAGAAATAGTCTTGCTGTCGACACATAAAGACAGATTTATTCTTCCCTTCATATCTGGATTCTTTTCACTTCTTTTGCTGGTTTCATTGTACTTGCTAAAACTTCTAGTCCAATGATAATAGAAGTGGCAAGAGCAGATATCCTTGCCTTATTTTTCACATTTGTGAGAAATGTGATATTCAGTCCTTTATTTAGGAAGTATTATTATAGCTGGGATATTTTAGGAAAAAAACCTCACTTTATTGGGTTGATAATGTTCCCTTCTATTCCTAAGTTGTAGACAGCTTTTAATATAAAAAGTAATTGAATATTATCAAATTATATTTTCTGTTTCCATTAAGTTTCTTGAACATCATTCTATTAATATGAATTACACTAATTAATTTTAAATGTTAAATTAATCTTTTATTCCTGGGCTTGATCCAATTATATATGGGTGTATAAGGGTGTATAATCCTTTTTATACAGTGCTAGATCATATTTGTTATTTTTATAAGAGCTAAGAGCATTATTGAGATAAATTCACATACAAAATCTCTCAGTTTTTTTTTTTTTTTTTTTTTGTACTGGGGATTGAATCCAGGGATTAGTGGATGCTCTGCCACTGAAATAAATAAATAAATTCATTGTGTTCTAGTGTATACAGAATTGTGTATATCAATAACTTGTTTTAATATTACTTTAGCCTCATTTCAATTGGATTATTTGTCTTTTATGATTGAGTATTAAGAGTTCTTTTTTTATATATCCTACATAAATCTCCATATAATATATGTATTACAAGTGATTTTTACCTTTCTGTGGATTATCCTTATGCTTTCTTGATGGGGTTCCTTGAAGCACAAAAGCTTTAATTTTGATGAAATCCAATTTATTCTTTTGATTTTGTCACTTGCACTATTTCATTTTAAGAAATTATTATATACTCAACAATGATAAATATTTACTCCTATGATTTCTACTATTTTCATACTTTTAGCTCTTATATTTGAGTTTTTCATCCAGTGTGAGTTAGCCTTTTTATTGGAACATTATAGTTACACACAGTAGTTCAGTTCATTGACAAAATCATACATGCATGAAATTTGATTTCAACCCTCATATCCCCCTTTTACTGCCCTCCTGCGTCTCCCTATTCTTTCTCCCCTCCCCCACTCTGCTGCTATTCCTTATGCCCATTTATTTATTTATTTAGGACTGGTAATTTCTATGTATATATAAAGGTGAAATTACCTGTGATATATTTATGTATGCATATAACATGATTTTGTTAGAGTTATCCCATATGTCCTCCCTTTTCTTTCCTTCCCCCCTACAGCTCTATTGAGTTAGCTTTTGTATATTGTGTCATATAAGGATCCAATTTCATTCTTGGATATATAAAACTCCATCCATAATTGTGGACCTTTTCATCATCCTTGTAGGGTTTTTAAAAATATCTTTATTTTTATGTGGTGCTGAGAATCAAACCCAGTTCCTCATGCATGCTAGGCGACCACTTTACCACTGAGCCACAACCCAAGTACCTCTTGTAGTTTTTAACAATATTTTTATTATAATCACAAATTATTAGGATACTAACAAAATTATAAAACTTTTGCATCTGATATTAGTATATCTGCAATTGTTTTCACTTCTTTAGAATTTCCTGGGACATGTTAGATTTTGATCTGTTTGTTAAACACATTGTTAATCTGCATGCATCTGGTAGTTACTATATACATTTGCGAGTCTGGTTGTTATTTAATTTTTCATCTGAATCTTCATGAGTTTTCTTATAGTGTTATTACCCTTGTAAGCTCATATTCATTGGCCTATTAATGGGAAGAACATTTGTGTCAGATGTCTGGAGACAATAAAACTCTGGAAGACTTCATATGAAACGTTTATCTTGCAATGTTTCATAACATTTAGGCAATCTTAATTTGCATTAAAACCCTAATGAGGAACATATATTTGGTCATAGATTTTCAGGGTAAATGATTATAATTTCCATCAATGCCAAGCCTTAAAACTTACAGAAAATACTACCTTCTTTAAGACGTGGCACTATTAGAAGTAATATATTTAATTTAGTAATTAGCTCTGTGAAGAGGATTTCAAGGCCCCTTTTGTGTGTTCTCTAAGCTTTCTGTCCTATAATAATTTTCTCTTGAAACTCTGACAAGTAACTCTAAATTTCACATGGGTCAACAAATGTACTTCTCTTGACTCTTTGATTCACTGTTTTCTGCTTGTAGTGTTGGGTTTAATTTCTCATTAAATATTTTACCATATTAGGTATGCATTTTTTATTATTATAAAATATGCATAGTATAAAATTTACCATTTTATCCATTTTAAGTCCATAATTCTAGGCATTAAATACATTAACATTGCTGTGAAAACATCACCAATTATTTCCAGAATTTTTCATCTTCTCCTATTAAATCTTAATATAATTAAACACTGACTCCCAAATCTCCAGCCCCAGTCCCTAGCAATCAATTGTCTACTTTGTATCCCTATGAATTTAATAATTCTAGGTTTGCATATAAGTGGATCATATGATATTTATCCTCTTGTGGTCATGTTATTTCATTTAGCATTATGTCTTCAAGGTTGATATATATTGTAACACATGCAGGAATTTCTTTCCTTCTTAAGTCTGAATTGTATTCAATTTTGTGCATATATAATATATACAATACCTAATTTATTCACCTGTTTATGAACTAATGGATTGTTTACACATTTGGTTACAGTAAATATTGCTAATGTAAACATGAATTTACTAATATTTCTTTGTATTCCTGCTTTCATATTTTTGACAATAGCTGAAAGTAGAATTTCTGAGTCAGATGGTAATTTACATTTTTAATTTTGTAACTGTCACACCTTTCTCCACAGTGGTTTCACCAGCAACATAACACATACAAAGGTTCCAGTTTCTCTACATTCTTGCTAACATGTGTTTTGTTTAGTAATAGTAATTCTAATGGGTATTAAGTTATATCTTATAGTTTTAATGGTTTTAATTTATATTTCTCTAATGAATGTTTTTCTAATGTAATATTGAACATTGTTTCTTGTGTATATCATTGGTCACTATCATAATATCTTTGGAGACATGACCATTCAAGGCTTTTCATCATTTTTCAATCAGTTTTTTTTATGAAGTCATGATATAGGAAATTTGTACATACTTTGGATGTCAAAATCCTGAGCAAATGTATTATCTGCAAACATCTTCTGTTATTTTGGTTAATTTTCACTCTGTTGATAGTGCTATTTAATATTAAAAGTTTTTTTTTATTTTGATAAATTTATCTCTGTTATTGCCTTTGCCTTTGGTATTAAATTCAAGGAATTGTTGTTAAATCCAATGACAAAACTTGTTTCCCATTTTTTTGAGTTTTATTACTTTTATTGCTATTACACATTGGATCTATTTTAGTTTTATTTATGTTATATGGTAAGGTTTCTATTTCACGTTTCTATATGTGGATGTTCATGTCTCCAAATATCATTTGTCAAAAAGAGTGTTCTTTCACTATCTGAGACAGGCAAACTAAAGTCAATAACTACTTTTCTAGTAGTCAAATAACTCAGAAGAATGTAGATAATGGATTGAATTGCTTTCTATCTTTTAAAAAATATTTTAGGATAACTTTAGTGTAGAGTGACTTACAGACACCATGTAGTTTTTCTTATTGCTAAGGAAAAGTTGGTGGTAAATATAAATTGTTAGAACTATTCTTATTTGCCTTCTTCTGAACCTATTAACTATAGCAGTGATAATTTTATTTAGACATTTTACATTTTATATTTCTGTATCATATTCTTACTGAAGAATGGGATGGGAAATTTTGTTGAAGATTATGAGTCTTTGTGATATACTTACTTCTGAACTATTCCACATAGATGATAAAATCATGCATCCTAAACTTGAATGAATTGTGTTTCTTATATTTTATGGATATACATGATGTACCTAGCCCCAATATGTACATAGGTTGCAAGAGAGACACAATAAATATGGAAGAATCATTATAAGCCTATGCCTACAATTTTTAGAATAGTTGAATGCTCTTTTGTGTTTGGATCAAATTGATGCTCATATTTTAAATGCTTATCAAGGAATAGATTTAGGTCTATAATTTGTAAATGTCAGATTATTTTGGCTGCATCAGAATTTCTCAGGATACATTTGAAACAACAAAAATAAAAAAAATAATTCAAAGAAAAATTCAAAGAAAAAACAAAAATAGTATAAGGAACAAAATCCAGCAGACCTATTTATTCAAAATCAGAGAGAGTAGACCCTGTGAACCTGTAACTTAATAAGTTCCTAGAACTATCTTGATAATATGCCAAGTATTGGAAGTACTTATTTAAAGACTAGAACTTGAGAAATGGGAAGATCTAAATGAATGTACATTATTTTCTCTTACTCACCAGTATCTTGGTAATAAAATGGATTTGAAAGCAGGAATATAAGAAGAGTTTCAACTATAATGGTAAAGATAATGAAGAGTGATACCATGTCAGAAAAATGTGACTATTTTGAATATTGTAGTAGATAATAAGTTGTACTTTCAACACCCTACACTTCAGTGCAAATGTATTCACTTCCCAGTTTCCAGGAGTATTATCTGCTTGGAATTCACAGCTGAATCTCTCCCCAGGAACTGTCCTCAGTTAAAGGTTGATGACATGGTTAAGATTGTGCTGACTCCTCAAGTACAGTTCACATCCAATGAATGACTAAAGGTAAAAGATTTCCACAGTGGGAGTTTGTTGCCCTGGCTCCATATACCACAGTTCAACTTAGGAATATGTCCAATTTTTATTCCCTCATTCCCTCCCAACTATTGGCTCCCAATAGCACTCACAAAAATACTTCCTGCATGAAAGTATCTCTCTTAATGTTTTTCTCCTAGGCTCCCAGGGAACATAACATAAAAGAATTGTTCCCCTGAGAAGTCTGCAGAAGCAGAACTTAAAACTTGATTTTTATATAAATCATTCACAACCCCAGTGTCAAGGAAGACCCCGTAGGTAGCATCTGACATGTTATGGAGTTTTTACATTTTTTTAATCACCATTGTTGAGTTGTAATCAGACACACCAATGAGACATAATACACTGCATGAGTATTATATCTCAGAGATATGAGAGATTTGGAAAAGTATAATTTAAAAGATAATGGAATTTTATGGCTCTTGCCAAGTGACAGAAGTCCTCTGAAGAAAAATGGTGAAATGTGATAACTCAATAATACCAGGCAAAGGGCAAAATCATTAGCCTTTTTGATTAGCATATAAGGAAATGCATTTATTGATAACCAGGCAAAAATAAATGTCAGGTTCAAAATTTAACTACAAGGGTAGTGGAGTTCCAGGTATGTTTGAATTCTCAGTGCATGCATGACATCTATGCCACTGTCAAGGCCCTGACTAGGAAGAAGAAGAACACTGAGATATTTAGGACAGAGGTATTCAAGGAAATGAACTTATAATTTTAGAATTTCCATATTGCAACTTAAACCTCTGGTTCTATAGAGGTGTTTCATTTTTCAGTGTTAAATGGTAGCACCATTAAGACAATATAGATATTTCTGCACTGAAAGACTACAAAGGTCCTTTCAGGATTGATCTATACCACTGCTTTAAGCCACCAGGTAAATAACTGTAGTCACATCATGACATCATTTATCCAGGGAAGGGTTGAATATACTAATACATCTAAACCTAATTTTGTAGAAAATTTGCATAAATCAATAGGACCAGAAAATTATTCAAATTTGTATTTTCTTCTATAGACAAATAAAATTAATTTGTTCTTTCACCAATTAAATATTTCCACCTCATATGGAGGCCAGATATTTCTCCCTACTCACAATAGCACAATATTATTTAAATATTCATTCTTTGTCTTCTTTATTGGCAAAGAATTCAAAATAAATTGTGTTTAGAAAGCTCAATGTACTTTGAGAAAAACAATTCAAAGAAATTATGAAAACAGTAAATTTTCAAGCCTAAAGATTTAATGTAGAAATAAAAATTACATAAAAAACAATTAATAGAGTGAAGAGACACTGTATGGACTGGGAGAAAGTATTTGCTAACTGTATATCTGAAAAGGAGTTAATGTCCAAAATATACAGGAAACTCAAACAACAGTAAGAAAACAAATAACCCAATTTAAAAAGTGGACAAAGGACCTGAATATACATTTCTGAAAAGAAGATATATAAATATTTATATATAAATATATAAACATTTGAAAAAATGTTCAGTATCACTAATTATCAGGAAAATTAAACCATAATTAGGTATTGACTCAGACATTTAGAATGGCTATTACCAAAATAATAAAGATAATTAATGTTGGAAAGTATTTGGAGAAAAGGAAGACTTCTACACCAGTGAACAGAATGTAAAATAGTAGAATCTTTATGGAAACCATTTTTAAGGTTCCTCAAAACATTAAAAACATTGACTCAGACATTTAGAATGGCTATTACCAAAATAATAAAGATAATTAATGTTGGAAAGTATTTGGAGAAAAGGAAGACTTCTACACCAGTGAACAGAATGTAAAATAGTAGAATCTTTATGGAAACCATTTTTAAGGTTCCTCAAAACATTAAAAGTGGAAGTAAAATATGATCCATCAATCCTATAGCTGGGCACATATCCAAAGATTGTTGAAGAGATGCTTACACTTCCATGTTCACTGTAACAATACTCACAAGAGCTCAGATATGGAATCAAATTAAGTGTTCATCAGTAGAAGAACTAATAAAGAAAATACAGTATATATTCACAATATAATGCTATTTCCACTGAATAAAAGATATCCTATCATTAGCAATAACATGAATGAACTTAAAGGACAATATTTTAGGTGAAATTAGCCAGAAATAGAAACACAAATATTGTACAATGCCACTTATATGTGGAATGTAGAAAAGTCAAACTGATAGAAAAAGAGGTAAAATGGTGATTACCAAAGGATACAAGGTAGGAAAATTGGTGAGACACTACACAAAGGACATCACATATCAATTAAACAGGAGGAATAAGTTTAAGAGGTCTATTGTATATCATGATGAGTATAATTAATAACAGTATATTGTATATTGGAAAACCGATAAGGGAGTATATTTTTAGTTTTCTTCTAAAAAATTAGTATGTAAGTTAAAGCATGTGTTAACTAGCTTTAGATGGCATTTCCACAATATAGACATATGTCAAATCATCATGTCATATACCATACACACACACACACACACACACACACACACACACACACGATTTTTATTTGTCAATTTAAGAAAAAAAAAGAAATGAAGAAGATTAAAAAGGGGATAAAGAACCTGAATAAGTATTAATCAAAAAAAGATGAACCGTCAATAAAATCATAAAAAGGTATTCAACATCACTAGCAATTATGGAAATACTAATTGAAATCACAATGAGATAGCCCTTCACACCTATTAGGATGGCTATTATGAAGGACCAAACAAACAAAAAGCTACAAAACAACAAGTTTTGGGAAGCAAGTGAAGAAATTGTAATGTTTTTGTGTTCCTGGTAGTAATATAAAATGAAAAAGCATACACTAGGGAAAATGATATGGTGGTTTCCCCACAATTAAACATATATTTATCATATGATGTAGCCATTCCATTCCTGGATATATACATAAAAGAAGTATAAATAGAATTTAAACATATTTATATAGCAGAAAATTTTTCATAATAGCATCCACCTAACCCTAATCCAAATGTTCATTGATGGACAACTGAATAAACAAAGTCATGGTATAAATACAGTAAATGAATATTATTCAGTCTTAATAAGGAAGGAAACCTGGCATATGCCACAAAATAAATGATTTTTTAAAACAAAATGGTAAGTAAAAAGAACAAAAGAATACAAATATTATATGATTACATTCATATGAAGGGTTTGAAATGTGTAAAATCACAGAAATTGAAACTAGAATCATGTTTTCCAGAGCCCTGAATTGAGGATAATGGAAACACAGGCTTTAACACAAATGGAGCTTCAGTTTGGGAAAATTAAGTAGTTCTGGAGATGAATGGTTGTGATGTTCACACAATGAAATTTGTGATAATTTTTATATAAGTAAATGTTAATACTTAATGCCACAGAATTGTATATAATACTCCCTCTTTACATGTGGTTTCACTTTCAAGTTTCAGTTACCCACTGTCAACCTGAGTTCAAAAATATTAAATAGAATGTTTCAGAAGTAACAATTGATAAGTTTTAAGATTCCAAGTATTCACCATTCTGAGTAGTATGATGAACTCTCACACTATCCTTCTCTGTCCAGCATGAACATTATTCATCCCTTTGTCCAGTGTTTTCTCCCTATAAGTGTTACCAGCCTGTTAGTCACTTAGTCAACATTCTGGTTCTTGAATCAACTGTTGCAGTATTGCAGTGCATGTGTTCAATCAACACTTCTTTTACTTAAGAAGGGCCCTAAAGCACAAGAGTAGTGATGCAAAGGAGTCACCAGGACATAAAACCTGAAAGGACAGGTTAACTCTGGAACTACATAGCAACACTGCACAGTATATAGGAAAAACACAGAGGAAAAAAATCATCATTGATGGGATTAGGCAACAATTCCTTGCTTGTGACACCTAAAGCACAGGCAATAAAAGGACAATCATTGTAGTGAGAAGTCTGTCTACAAAAATTCTATAACTCATATATCTGTTAAAGGATTAATATCCACAATGTAGAAATTACTCCTACAACTCAACAACAAAATAATCAAATAACAAATTTAAAAATGGGCAAAGAGTTTGAATATATATTTCTCCTATGTGGATATACAGATGGCCAAAATGCAGATGAAAAGATGCTAACTACACTAATCATCAGAGATATGCAAACCAAAACCAAAATAATATCACTTAACTCTTTTTATATTGGCTCCAATTTTGTAAAACACAGGAAATAAAAGTATTGATAGGGATGTAGAAAATGTTACATTTTCTAATCCATTAATATAAAATATATATTATATTTATTTACATCTTCTTTAGCTCATTTCTGCAATGATTTCTAGTTTTTAATGTATAAGTCTTTCACCTCCTTGGTTAGTATCTATGTATTTTATTCTTTAACATGCTATTATACTGGGATTATCAAATACTCTTTGTGAGGTTGTAAAATGGTGCACTTGTTATGGAAAACAATAGCAGTTGTGCCAAAACACTGAAGAACTGACCTATTATACAGAAAACCCACTTCTTGGTATATATCCAAAATAATCGAAAGCAAGTTTTCACAGTATTATTTTTACACAATGTATACATAGCATCACTGTTTTCAACAGCCAAGAGGTGGAATAAAAATCAGTGTCCATTGACAAATGAGCAAATAAACAAAATGTCATATAGACATGCAACAGAATATTGTGTACCATTAAAGAGTAATGAAATGTTGCCACATGCTACAACATGGATGAATCTTGAGAATGTTATGCTAAGGGAAATAGATCACTCCACCAAAGAACAAATACTGTATGATTCTACTTATATGGGGTAGCTGAAGTAGTAAAATTTGTAGAAATAGAAAATAGTTTTATCTCTGATTGTTCATTCCAATTGTTTAGAAATACAACTAACTTTTGCATGCTAGTTTTGTTTCTCACAACTTAGCTCAATCTATTTTGTTAGTTATAACAGCTGTGTGTATATGTTGAAAATATTTAGAGTTTTCTACAAATAAAAACAAGTCATCTGTGGAGAGAGAGAATTCTATACTTTTTGTTCCAATATTGATGACTTACTTTCACTGTCTTGCCAAATTTGTTTGGATATGACTATAAAAATTATTCTGAGGTAGAGTGACAAAGCATATTGTTTCGCCTTCTTTCTGATCTTACAAACTTTGGGTCTTTTACCATTGAATATGATGTTAGCTATGAGCTTTCCACATATAGCCTTGATTATATTAAGATAGTTTCTTTCTATTCCCAGTTTGATGAAAGTTTTTATCATGAAAGGGTGTTGAACATTGCTAAATGTGTTTTCTGTGTCAATGGAGAAGATGACATGTTTTTGTCCTCCATTCTTTTATGTGATATGTTACATTTATTGATTTTTGTATGTTTTATCATTATTTCATTTCAGGAATAAATTTCCCTTAGTCATAATGTCTATCTTTTTAACGTGTTGTTGAATTTCATTTTTAAGAATTTTATGAGGATTTTTGCATTAATATTCATCAGAAATAATTCATAGTTTTATTCTAGAGTCTTTGATTTTAATATTAGGGTAATAATGGTCTCAGGGAGTATGCTTGAAAATACATTGTACTCCAGTTTTGGGGATGACTTTTAGAAAGATTGATGTTCATTCTTCTTAAAAATATGGTAGAATTTTCCATTGAAACCATCAGGTCTAGGACTTCTCATTATTAAAAGGATTTTAATTCCTGATTCAATCAACTTACTATTTATTCATATATTCATTCTGTGTTTCTTTATTATTCCTTCTTTGTAGGTTATGTGTTTCAAAGAATTTACTATTTTCCCAGCTTATTATTTATTGAGCATACAATTGTTCATAGTATTCTCTTATAATTACTTCTATTTCTGTCATAAATTGTAAAATCTCCTTTTTCATTTCTTATTTTAATTGCTTGAGTTTTCTTTCTTTGCTTTCATAGTTTCTCTGGCTAAGTGTTTGTAAATTTTGATGACTTAAAAAACCTTAAATTTTATTGGTTGTACATTGTTTTTCTTTATTTCTTCAAATTCTGCTTTAAATCTTATTGTATTATTCCACTTGTTCTTAGTTCAGTTCCTTAAGTTTGAAAGTTAGGATATTAACTAACATCCTCCTTTAAACTTAATTACTTCTTTAATAGCCCATTCTCCAAATACAGCCACATTCTGAGACACTGGGGGTTAGGGCTTCAACATATGACTTTGAGAAGACTGAAGTGAGTGCACAATATTTAATTAATGTTGTTCACCTAACAAAAAAGTTACATACATATAACTTATACACAAAACTTCATTTATGTAAATACATTTCTTAATTTACACTTATTATTATTTTCTATAATAGAAATACTTTACTGTTACTTAAAGTTTTAAATTTTCTACTTGTCCTAAGCCTAAATCTAATAAATCTACTGATTTGCTCCAAAGTATAAGAATCACTGATTTAAAAAAAATAAAATGATCTTCCATTTAAATGTATGAAAAGAATATGCACTGAGCTTATTGATCTACTAATTGTTTTTAAAACTTTTTAATGGATATATTACAAGTGTTTAACCTCATGTGCTTTAACAGTACACATTATAGTAATAATACTTCCTCATTAGTCATAGAACTCTCATTCACAAAGCTGAACCTTGAAAATATTTAAAATATGTTGGATTTAGCAACCCAAGTGATAAACAGCTCTGTATTATACTTGCTTTATGCAGGTCTTGTGGATCTTCATACAGAAAGATTACCTAGTAAAACATGGATATGAAACAAGAATCCAAAGCCTCACTGAAAATTTCTCACTTGTGAATATTTCTAAGCAAGTAGGTCATTCTATAATGGTGATGCTTTCCTTCCATAAAATGGATATGTTAAACTGTGACTACTCTGAAGATAAAATTTTATTTGTGTGGCTTTAAAAATAAATGAAAAAAATGTGCTCTATTTTCATTTTTCTTTGAAAAGAGTAGGCCAAACTGCCACTCAGAATTTTTAGAATATGGAATAGGATCACCTTTTGTCCATTTCTTATATTTAATTGTACAGCTGAATATGAATAATTTAGGATTTTTATTATATTGGTTATTTGGGATGAAAGAATATTCCATGGCATCTCTGAGTTTATTTCAGTAAGCCAAATAATTTTATAATTGCATATTAAATTAATTAGCTCACCCCTGTAATTAACCCTTCCAATATATTTATGTAATTATTTGCCATTGGTCCTTACATGATTGATATATGTATATCTGAGAAAGATCTACAACTAGGAAGAGACTATAATCCAATTAGAAGGTAGTCATATGAGTAAGAAAAGTATGATTATACAGTAACATGTACTTGTAGTATAAATGATGCTGTCATGTGCGAAAAAGACTGATACTAAGATAATGAATGGAGTAAGATGAGGGTTGTCAACTCTGATGGAAGTAGTAATGTTCTAAATAGTGTCTTAAATAGTGGTTTAGAAAAGACATGAAATTAAATTACCATGGAGGAAGAAGGCATTTTCAACGAGTACACACTTGTGAGCTAAAGCTTGAATATTAGAATTAGAAATATATGAGATATTTCAAAGGTTTTCTTGGTTATGACAGAGTCTTATATTTCATGTGTATTAAAAGAAAGTTGGAGGCCTCTGACTAATTAGCATATAAAGTCAAATATTGTAACATATATGAATAACCAAACATAGCTACAAATTTTAGAGGGATTTGGGAGCTGAGACACTATAAACTCAAAATTTTCACTGATCACTACGGTTAAATAATGTAAACATTTATAACTACTATTAATTAGTTCACTTGTACATTAAGTTCTTTGCCTTTTTCTCCTTGAAAAGAAATTGTGAGTAACTAATCTGTAAAGTTCATTATGTAGGCGATATTGCATATGAAAACAATCAAAATGACTATTTCAAATAACTGTACTTTACTATGTGATAAAATTTATAGTGACAACACAATTTCCTAAATGTAAGCATTTAATAGTCAAAAAAACCAAAAACTATTTTTACTTGTCATGAAATGAAATAAGAGGTGATAATAATTCTGTTAATATCATCTATGAAGATATATCAGCTATTTCAGACCCCAAAATGCAGTGCAGATTTTTAAAATCCATATTGCTGTTTTAGTTCTTTACCAAGAAAATTTAAAACTTGAGCTTACATTCATGTGCATGTACATTCTTGACATTAGACACTTACATTTGAATTTTACTGAAACAAATAGTTTGCTTTTGGGTAGAGGGAAAAACAACAGAGGACCTTTGAATATGAAGATTCCATTATATCGTTATTACTGGTCATTGATGTACTTCTCCTATCGTTGAGTTATACCTTTGAATCAAATGGCTTAAATTTTTTCTAATTCCTAAAAATAATTTTAGTTTTTTTATGAAAATAATTTTCTAAATATATAAGAAATATAGATTTTGCCTTTTAATAAGGACCTAGACTCATTTAATAATTTATTACAATGACTTAAGTGTTTAAGGTAGAATATTTTTAAAAACATTTTTCATAATATAATTTAAAATTGGTCTCTGGTGTCATCTTTTAAAAAACTAACTTTATCTTTAACTATAAATTCAACATACATGATAATATGACTTTAATAAAATGCTAGACATCTGATAAACAAGTGGAATTAACATATTGATATATTTTACCTGAATTGTCCACGCTGCTTTAAACAACAACCCTTTAAATGATTTTGTTTACCCTGATTGGTGTCCATTTGAATATCACATATCAGAGGTTCGGGTTGTGGCTCAGCAGTAGAGTGCTCGCCTAACACCTGCAAGGCGCTGGGTTGGATCCTCAGCACCACATAAGAATAAATAAATAAAATAAAGGTATTATGTTTAACTACAACTTAAAAAATTTAAGAAAAGAATATAAAATATCAATTGGAATATCCAAAAATAAAGATATTGTAAATTATATGTCTAATACATAATATACTTATAAATTTTTATAAATTAATTCATAAAATCCACATAAGTTTATGATATGTCTACACTTTACTTTTTAAAAATGGGAAAGAATGCATACTTGGTTCATGATTGAAAAAAAGTCAGTACTGATTAATTAATTTAAACCTAAATTTAATTTAACCTGATTTAATTTAAGCCTAAAACTAATTTGTTGAAAATATGTAAATTAGCTTATGAATAATCTGGAATGTGGGAAAATAAAATAAACAAAGGCATACTCAGTTTTTTTTCCAAAAAATACCACCTGGGATGGTATTAATGGTGCCACTTTCAATGGATATTCACTGCCTCCATTTACTCTATTGTCCATGGAAACTCAAGGATATTCCATTAGATTATCCAACCACTAACAACATGATTGATTTCTAATTGGGCCATGATATTTGTATCAAAATCTCATTCCCTGTATGTTCCATAAGTTTTCTGTTGATGGTATCATACCTGCTGTCAAATTTGATTTCCTATTGGAAACAGAAGCTCCAGGAGTTCCACAAAGATAAATGCAAAGAGAATACAATGCATGCTAAGAGATATCATAGAGAAAATGCTGAGAACTAGAAATATCTTGAAATCGGAAAAAAATGAATCATTCATTATATACATCAAAACATAAATGAGAATAAAAGCTGACTCCTAATCAGAAATAATGGAGGCCAGAAGACATTGGAATGATATATTCAAAAACCTAGAAGTAAGGAAACAAACTGTAAACAGTGAATCATTTATTCAGAAGGGTGAGCTATAACAATTCAAGCTAAGCAAAACCAGAATATTTTTGTTAGTAGACTTACCTTAAAACAACTACTGAAGATATTTTTTAGTTTGAATCCTTGACATTAATTCAGATACACAAAATAAAATAAAGAGCATCAGTATAAGTAATAAATAAAATATATATTTACATTTATTCTATTTTTATCTTGACTGATTGCAAAAGTAATTATATGCAACAAAATGTATACAATTATATTATTGGACCCAAAACATGTTGGAATGTGTCATATCCAACAATGATATCACAAAGGAAGTAAGTGCAAGCAGAGCTGTGTTAATATAAGAAAATGACACAAGGTGATAACAAATCAACAGGAAAACATAAAGAAGACTAAAAAAAGTAAGTATACAAACTCCTTTAATAAAATAGGCTTTTAGTTTCCCTTTTACCTTCTTTAGTTCACATAGAAATTTACAAGAAATCATAACAATGCAATGCTTGGAATTAAAATGTAAAGGTATAATATGCACAACAAAGTTGAAGGCTGAACACTAAAGGAGTAATATTTCTACTTCTTACTGAAATTAAATTTATATTAATCTGATAGATTCTGATGCACTAGTATGTATATGTGGTAAAACACAGAGTAAGCAACAAGAAATCAACTCTAATAACAGTAAATAATCACTGAAGAAATGAAAATATTACACAATAAAATATTACCTTGATGCAAAAAATGCAGGAAAATACAATAATAAAAATGAATTTATACATATAGAAAATGAAAATTATAATTTTAGACATATATCTATCAATAAAATTAAATGAAAATGGATTAAAAACTACGATCTAGAGTAGATTTTAAAATTCCACAATCATGTTAAGCATAGGAGATACATTTTCCCTAAAATTTACTGTTTAAAAGAAAAAATTTGCATGCTATTTTTTATAGAAAAAATATCATGCAAATGGTACCATAATTTAAGTGGTTATATTAAAAAAACAAATATTATGTCACTACAGATAAATATATTTTAGAAGAGCAAAATAATGAATATATTAGAAAATATAATCATAAACACATATATCTCACCATATATATATATAGATATATAGATATGTGCACACACCTAATAACAGAACCCCAAAATACATGAAATAAAATCCAAGAGAATAAAAAGGAGAAATAAAAAATTCAACAATAATAGAAGCTTGAATGTGCCATTATTAATCATGAAAAGAACATGGCAGAGGATGAACAAGAAACCTTTTATAGTCAGATTTTCATTGCAGTGACAAAATACCCAATATAAACAAATTAAAAGGAAGAAAGATTTTATGTCATGGTTGTATAGGTTTCAGTCCATGGTCAGCTGGCTGTATTGTTTCTATGCCTGTTGGGAAGCAGAATATTATGGCAGAAAGCTGAGACAGAGGAATGCTTCTCACTTTGTAGCATTCAGGAAACAGAGTGGGGAACTGAGGAAGGGGCTAGGGCCAAAATACAGAATTCCAGGGCATGCCCCTAGTGACCTACTTCCTCCAACGGAATATATATATATAGTTTATATAGCATATAGTTTCCACAATCTCCCTATAATATCGTGAAATTTTTAATCCATCAATATATTAACCCACCAATGAGGTGAGGGCCCTCATGATCCAATCCCTTCCCAAGAGCTCCACCTCTGAAAACTGTTCTACTAGGGAAAAGCTCTTAACATATGAATCTTTAGAGGACACTCCAGATTCAAACCATGAGAGAAACAGATGTCTTGTACAATACTATACACCAACTAGACCTAATGAATATGTATATGCCACTTGCCAACAGGAAAACGAATTTTTTAATTGATTTTTTAAAAAAATAAATGACTGTGGAATGCATTACAATTCTTATCACATGTATACAACACAATTTTTCATATCTCTGGTTGTATATAAAGTATGTTGATACTAATTTGTGTCTTCATACATGTACTTTAGATAATGATATCTATCACATTCCACCATCCCTGCTAACCCCCTGTCCCCTTCCTTGCCCTCCCACCACTCTGGCCTATCTCAAGTTCTTCTATTCCTCCCATGATGCTCCTCCCTATTGCACTATGAATCATCCTCCTTATATCAGACAAAACATTCAGCATTAGGAAAACACAAATTCTTTTGAAGTGCACATAAAACATTCTCTAGGAGAGATCACACACTTGGCCATAAATAATTTTCAATAAATTTAAAAATATAAAAATCATAGAGTAAATGCTCCAATGAAAATGAGTGAAATTGGAAATTAAAAACATACATTTGGAATATTAAAAATTATGTAGAAATAAAAGAATACAGTCCTAAGTATTTGAAAGAAGAAATGACAAAGATAATTTGAAAATACATTGAGATGAATGAAAATGAAGATACAACATAACAAAACTGACAGGAGGCAGAAAAAAGAAGTCCATAGAGAAAAATTGAAATGGGAATTTCCTACATTAAAAAGAGAAAAAAAGATCTAAAAGTAATAGGCTAACATTATGACACTGAAGAAACAAATGTAAACTAAACTCAAAGTAATTGAAATTAACCAGAGAACAGAAAAGCAGAAAAATAATGTAATTAAAAGTTGGTTCTTTGAAAAGATGACAAAATTGATAAAACTTTATTTATATTTATAAATAGAGCAAGAAAAAATCAAAGTGCAAATTTTGTAAATGAAATAAAAGAGGGGGCATTAATAATGGTGTTAGAGAAATTTTTAAAAAAATTATAAGGGAATACTAGAAATAGAAATAAGTCAACTAATTAAATGAGTTGAAAAGGCACAAACTTCCTATAGTGACTCAGAAAGAAAAACAAAAGCTAAATAGTCTTATAATAATTAAAGACACTAAAATATCAATTAAAAAAAACTTCTAAAAAAGAAAAATCCAGGCCATGTGACTTCACTAGTGAAATTTAGCCATATTAAAAATAACTAAATCTAATTCTTCACAAACTTCCTCATATAATAGGATAGTAAGTAATGTTTTGCAACATGCTTTATGAGTTGAGTACTAATTTAATGTTAAAATCAGAAAAAAAACAACACAAGAAAAGAGCATGACAAATTAGTAACTCTTATGAATAGAAAGGCAAAAGTCATTTTAAAAATACTTGCATACCAAAACATTTATTTATATATGTGTGTATGTATGTATATATATGTATGTATCTGTATATGTATGTATATATACATATATGTATTATGTATATATACAAACACACATATTACATACCACAAGCAATTGGGTTCTATTTTAAAAATTCAAGGTTATTTTAACATTTCAAATCATTGGTGTAATATACCATAGCAACTGGGAGAAAAAGGACCAGAGTACTATTGCAATGGATGTAAAATGTATATTTGACAAATTCAGTAATCCCTCATGAAAAAAAAAGTCAATGAACCAGAAATAAAAAGCAATTTTCTCAACCTGATAAGGTTCATTATTATGTCTACAACTTAATAGTCATACTTTATCATGAAAGTTTACATGTCACTCCCTAAAGTCAGGCACAAGTTGAGGATATCCCTTTTTACAACCTCTATTCAACATTTCACAGGAGATTCTAGCAGGGCAGTTAGACATGCAAATAATAAATAATGCAGATGAGTTTATCTTACTTAAAGAAAATCAATTATATATCTCTAAGATGAAAATGAGTGAAATCAGTCCACAAAACTTGTTCTGGTACCAGCCCTCCCCTCCCTTCCCAGTTGTTCTCTTTCCTTGCCTCATAGTCAGCTCCATTTTACCTCTTTTTAGTATTCCTGGTTCCTTAGGGCCCCAAATGGCCTGAGTACCTTTCTGTTTCCTTAGTTTTTTTGCATGTATTCTGTCCAGTATAATGTCAGTGAATGGAAAAAAAAAGTTCTTCACATGCATCAAAACCCACATTATGGGGGGTAAAGTGCTTCTATAACACCACTGACTCAGTATCAGTATCAATGGGGAGAGGAAGAGACTGGAATGTTGACATAATTTCCAAGTTCCTCTGGCTAATGATCAGCTGGTTAATATGCTGCTTTATACAGAAGTGACTCGCTATCTGGATTTCAAAGTGACCCAAGGAAGCTTTGTGTATAAAGGAGGAAAACATGCATTTTAGTTATTTCCACTGAAACAGAAGCCCTGGTGTCTAGCTTAATGGAACAGATTGAAAAATGTCGCTTCAGAAAATTCCTAGTCATATGTTGCCAACTTTGATGAAAAAGATCGTAGAACTTTTTAAAGTATTGATTCTAAGAACACCATAATTTAAGATTTGTATTAGAAATCTGATTTGGGCCATGAAATTATAGATTTTACTGGTCATACTCCTATACTTTACAGAATTGTTGACTACTTAGATCAAACATGTTGTGAAACCATTAATAGAATTAAACTTTACAGTGAGTCTTTGGCAAGATATGGCAAAAATTCATACTTTTATCTACTCTATGGCCATGGATGCCACAGTCTGGCTGGGCACAAAATCACGAGCCATTCACAGCCTTGAAGATTCAAACAGCAATTCTTTATTCCCGAACTCTCACCGGCACTCTACACGCACGTTCTGGGGAAAATCCACACCTCCACCGGGCTCTGCATCCCAAATACTCTTTGAATCCGAGAACTCAATGGGAACTCAAGGAGCGGGTGGGCGCCTGAGGCAGCAGGATACGCCCTATTCCCAGCAGGATACAACTAAACCTGGAACCGCCCTAAACCCGAATCCGCCCTGGTCCTTGAGCAGGGTCACCTTTCTCAAACATTCATGCAATGTCACTGCAAATGACCTGGGTCCAAGGCAAGCCCATTTCCACAATGGAGAGTCCTCCCTCTAAGCAACATTGGGTAGGCTGACAAGGAAATTGCCATGTGTCATTCCTACTTGGCTATGGCTCTCAGCACTTGGAAAACTGCTACAAGGATTTGCAAGGCTGAATGATATTTATGGAGGTACTTAGATGTTGAATAAACAAATTCTAAGAAACTTTGTCATGCAAAATGGAAAAGAGGTTGTTGTAAAGTCTGAAGGAGAGATTGCTCACTGTTAGCAGCTCATTTATGACTCCAGCTATGTAAACGACCTGGTAGAAGAAGTAGGCCAGCTGATCAGAGTTCTATGCATACTTTCAGCCTCCCCATCAAGAACACCAAAGATGCCAACTGCTGTCAGATCATTATTCTACAGAACAATGTCAATAGAAAATCAAATATCTATGTCTGCATGACCTCCTCTGCACATAATGTGACAGCACAAGGGAAGAACATTGTTATCATTAGTACAACTGTGGAAACTAAGGAATGTGAAAAAAAGATCAGCATTGGAGCTCTTGGAACCAATTATACATAAATCTGTTAGCATAAGTCACCTTCTTGTAGCAAAAGATTTGGGAAAAGAGAGCCAGATCTTTATCTCCCACATATATGATGACACAACTCACTTTGGGACAATCTGTCATGACATTAAAGATATCTAGTCAGATATCTCAGGATGACAGAATCTGAGACTTATTTGAGGAAATGAGGTGCAAGGAAAATGACATCAACAGAGAAGACTAAGAATAGTACATGTTAATATCTAATTTGGATGAATTTAAAATTTGATAATACATATTATATGAAATCAATATTATAAGGCCTGTTTTTATAATCAAAATAGAGAGATTGAAGAGTACAGTGACAGTAAATATAGTTCCTCTTCATCTTTCTAACATCACATATTAACTTGTTTTCATGGAATGGTTATTCAGAATTAGCCAGTTACCATATTCTCTTCAATTTCACTGAACTGGCTTTTTTTCTAATGAAAGATTCAAACAAACATTGTCTTACCAATATAGTGAACTTTGTACAGTATTTGTATCTTTTACTCAGTGTAGCCTTTGAAGTTGTGTGCTTCTGCTGCCCAAGAGATGGATTCATAAAATTTGTGTGCCTTCTTGACATTAAGGAGATTATAAATTGAATATTTCATAGTTTGGGACAATATCCCTATGTGTTTCCCTATAACTACATTTTGTGGTGTTAAGTATTATGGTAGGGCCCACACAACAGAGCCAAACATTTGGTTTATGTGGGCATAAACTTCTAATCAAACTCCAGACTTAGTAATTCATTTGGAGGAAGCCAGTATGTGGTGTTTTAACCTAATAAAATTGATGAGAAATAGGGATAGGACTCTATCATAAAAGAGCAGGTAAAAATGTGGAAGCATCTTTTGTGTCCCAGGTGTGACTTCTTCAATGGACCAAGCTGCAATGCAGTATGGATTTGACAGAGCCTCTACTTCGATGATGTTTTTCCCAAAATGGTTCCAAATGATTTCTGTACTACAAAATAAGGCCAAACTCTGGAACCCACAAAAATGATTCTGCTCTTTTTCAAGATTGTTTTTACGATTCTGTGTCCCTTATATTTCTATATTAATTTTAGAATCAAATTATTAAAAATTATAAGGAATATATTAAAATTATTAGATATAATATACAATTATAGCAATGTTAAAAGATACAAAATTGATAGCAATGATTCAAAAATGAAATTAAAAATTAATTCCATTTATAATAGCACCAAAAGTTAAAATACTTAGAAATAAATTTAACAAAAGAAATGCAAAATTAATACCATGAAAACTACAAAACATTTTTGAAAAACATTAATGAAAATCAAAATGAATGGAATGCAATTGAATGCTAATTAGTTAGAAAAAATAATACTGTTAAAATAGTAATACTCTCAAAGTTAACTTCAGGTTCAATGCAATCACTTCTAAAACACACACTGCATTTTTAAGTAAATAAATTATCTGATTTCAAAGTTTCTTGCAAAGTGACATTAATGAAGACAATTTGGTACTTTGATTTCATAAGGATAGACATGTAGGGCAATGGAACAGAATTGAGCACTCAGAAATGAATGCTCATGATCATGGACAATTGATTTTAAAAATGGTTGCCAAGAAAATTCAATTATTTGCTCCAAATTCGCTGATACAATTATATATCCACATGTAAAATAATTAAGATGGACAGTTTTAGTCAGCTTTTTCTCCCTATGACCCAAAGACCTGACAAGAACAACTTAGAAGAGGAAAAGTTACTTTGTCACAAAATTCCAGAGCTTCAGTCCATAGTTGGCTAATTCTATACCTCTGGGACCAAGATGAGGCAGAATATAGTGGCAGAGGGTGGAGTAAAAGAAAACTGATCAGGAAATCACAACCAGGAAGGTGGGGGGAACATCCCCGGTGACCTACTTCCTCCAGTCACACTCTACCTGCTTATAGTCACCACTCAGAATAGTAGTCTTTTCAAATCATTAATCCACAAAACGGATTAATTCACTAATTATGTTATAGTTTTTTTTTGAGAGAGAGAGAGAGAGAGAATTTTTAATATTTATTTCTTAGTTTTCGGCGGACATAACATCTTTGTTTGTATGTAGTGCTAAGGATCGAACCCGGGCCAAACGCACGCCAGGCGAGCGAGCGTGCTACCACTTAAGCCACATCCCCAGCCCATGTTATAGTTCTTATAATGCAATCATATCACCTCTGAACACTCCTGCACTTTTTTTACACGTGAGCTTTCAGGGAACAGCTCATATCCAAACTGTAATAGACTCCTACTTTAAAACATATACAAGAATTAAAATGGATGACAAATATAACCTCTAAAGCCATACAATTCTAGGATGATAGATCTTGAGCTATGGAACATTTTCTTAGATATAACACTATAAACAAAAGCAACAGAAGAAAGAATTCATATGCAAGATGACATCAAAATTGCAACCCTCTTGGTTCCAAATGCCACCAAAAAGAAAATAAAAAGACAACCAAAAAATAGGAGAAAAATATTATAAATTATGTATCTGAAAAGATAATTAGAAAATTAATAGACATTTTTTCCAAGAAAAATACACAAATGGATAATAAGAACACAAAAAGATATTCATCACATTGTGCATCAAAAACACACTGGAGCTGGGCATGGTGGTGCATGCCTGTAATCCTACCAGTTCAGAAGTCTGAGGCAGGAGGATCACCAGTTCAAAGCCAGCCTCAGCAATGGTGAGGTGCTAAGCAACTCAGTGAGACCCTGTCTCTAAATAAAATACAAAATAGGGCTGGGGATGTGGCTCAGTGGCCAAGAGCCCCTAGGTTCAATCCCTGGTACTGCCTGTTCCAAAAAATAACCACACACACACACACACACACACACACACACACACACACAATGGAATACAACCTTATAACTACTAGGATGGCTATAATCAAAATACTGATAATAACAAATATTGACATGGATGCAGAAAATTTCTGGTAGGAATATAAATAAAACAACCATTTTAAAGGAAGCCCATCTGTCAGTTCCTCAGACTTTAAACAAAATTACAATATAATCCAGAAATTTCTTTCCGAGGTACATAACCAAGAGAAATAAATTTATTATTATTATACAAACACTTGTATAGGAATGTTTGTAGTATTATTGATATCCAAAAAGATATGCTAAGCAACAGATATATTACAATTTTGTAATTATCTATACAAATTGTATAGATTTGTAATATATCTATACAAATAGTCAATTATTTAATTTATAATTTATTCTTTTTTAATTTTAATTTTTATTATTTTAGTCACACATGACAGCAGAATGTATTTTGACATATAATACATACATGGAATGTACATACATCAATCATATTGTCTATTCTATTCTGCTGCCCTTCTTATCGCCCCTACTCCTCCCCTCCCTTCCCATCCTTTCTCTCTATTCAATCTAATGTGACACACTTTTTTTTCTTTTTCTCATTACAGCATCATATATGTATTCTGTATAACAATGAGGTTCTCCTTCCATATTCTGTGCAACTCCCCTTCACCCTCTTTTTCCCTCCCACCTCTCTTCCCTATTTAGTGGTAGTTTTCTTCTCATGCTCTTCCTCCCTATCCCATTTTGAGTCACCCCCCCCCCCCCCCCGCCTTATATCAGAGAAGACATTTGGTATTTGTTTTTTAGGAACTGGCTAACTTCACTTAGCATAATCTGCTCTAATGCCATCCATTTGCCTGAAAATGCCATGATCTTGTTATTTTTTAGTGCTGAGTTAATATTCCATTGTGTATAAATGCCACATTTTTTTAAATCCATTCATCTTTTGAAGGGCATCTAGGTTGGTTCCACATTCTAGCTATCATGAATTGTTCTGCTATAAACATTGATGTGGCTGTGTCCCTGTAGTATGCTCTTTTTAGGTCTTTTGGGTATAGTCCAAGAAGGGGAATAGCTGGGTCAAATGGTGGTTCCATTCCCAGCTTTCCAAGGAATCTCCATACTGCTTTCCAAATTGGCTGCACCAATTTGCAGTCCCACCAGCAATGTATGAGTGTACCTTTCCCCCCACCCATCCTTGCCAGCACTCACTATTGTTTGACTTCATAATGGCTGCCATTCTTATTGGAGTGAGATGGTATCTTAGAGTAGTTTTAATTTGCATTTCTCTGATTGCTAGAGATCGTGAGCATTTTTTCATGTATTTGTTGATTGATTGTATATCCTCTTCTGAGAAGTTTCTGTTCAAGTCCTTGGCCCATTTGTTGATTGGGTTATTTGCTTTTTTGTTGTTTAACTTTTTGAGTTCTTTGTATACTCTAGAAATTAGAGCTCTATCTGATGTTTGAGGGGTAAAAGAAGAAGACCTTAGAAGATGGAAGGATTTACCTTGCTCATGGATTGGTAGAATTAATATTATTAAGATGGCCATACCACCAAAAGCACTTTACAGATTCAATGCAATTCCCATCAAAAAGCCCAATGACATTCCTTGAAGAAATAGAAGAAGCAATCATGAAATTCATCTGGAAAAATAAGAGACCCAGAATAGCTAAAGTAATTCTAAGCAGGAAGAGTAAAATTGGTGGTATCACGATTCCAGGTTTTTAACTATACTATAGAGCAATAGTAACAAAAACAGCATGGTATTGGCACCAAAAGATGCTGGTAGACCAATGGTACAAAATAGAGGACACAGAGACAGATCCATAAAATTACAACTACCTTATATTAGACAAAGGTGCTAAAACTATGCAATGGAGAAAGGAGAGCATCTTCAACAAATGGTGCTGGGAAAACTGGAAATCCATATGCAACAAAATGAAATTGAATCCCTTTCTCTCACCATGTACAAAGGTCAACTCAAAATGGATCAAAGAGCTAGGAATCAGACCAGAGACTCTGAGTCTAATAGAAGATAAAGTTGGCCCTAATCTTCATCATGTTGGGGCAGGCCCTAAATTCCTTAATAAGACACCTATAGCACAAGAGTTAAAACCAAGAATCAACAAATGGGACGAATTCAAACTAAAAAGGTTTTTCTCAGCAAGAGAAATAATATGCAAGGTGAATAGGGAGCCTACATCCTGGGAACAAATTTTTAATTTATAATTATTAATCACTATAAAATTCTACGACATGGATGGACTTTTAATATTAAGTGAAAGAAGCCAGTCAGAAAGAATAATAAACTGCATGATTGTATTTATATGAAATTTACATAA
Source organism: Callospermophilus lateralis (assembly GCF_048772815.1). NCBI lineage: Eukaryota > Metazoa > Chordata > Mammalia > Rodentia > Sciuridae > Callospermophilus > Callospermophilus lateralis. The sequence goes on from NC_135325.1 coordinate 103,983,598, forward strand.
TAGACAACTCTATAGAGACTGAGAGTAAATGTATATTTTTCTACGACTGAGGAGATTGAGGGAATGAGAGTACAGGCCAAGGATTGTGGTATTTGGGGGGGGGGGAGATGACATATTCTAAAATCAAATGTCATGATATTTGCTCAACTCCATATGAATTGTATTTTAGTAAAGGTGTTTCAAAAAATCTGTCCTCTAAATAAAAATCTTATGGTTCCCATCATCCTCTTATCATAATAGGGCTTATAAATTTCCCTACTACAAATTGTTTGATGAAAGAGAAGGTTTAATATGATTGAACCTGATATAAAATCATACATATATTGAAACATCCCATTATGCCATTTATATGTATAATTTTTATGCTTTTATGGACCACTAAAAATAAATTTAATTTCAATTAAAAAATTGAAAAAAAAGATTTGATAGTATTCTGAGTAGTATGGATATTCACATTAACTTCATGGACCAGAACACAATATGAGCTTTCTGTAAAGTCTCTGGATAGATGATTCTGTTAATAACAAAGTATTTTCCTTTTCTTGGCCTCAGTGGGTTTTTTTTTCAGTAAAATAGTTTAATTACTTATGCATGTTTTCATAAATAAATTATACAAGATTTTGTTCTATTTTTCTTTCTTAATCTAACCAGTATATTGTCTCTCCTGTAAAATTAGTTATCTCTTAAACATAATTTTTCTATATTTTCATAAGATTCTAGTAATCATGCATTCGTGTTCATCCTGAAGTGACACATCAAATTTCTATAAATTGGAATATAAAATGAGTCCAACATACTTATTTTTAAAGCAAGATTTGTAGATCACGACTAGTTTTTTGGAGGATTATTTTTAGAAACATCTTTGAAGGGAATCAAAACCAAAGTGGTAGCATCTGTCTCTAGGATACCTATAGGAAATAGATTCCCTTTTAACATATTTTCAGGAAAATATTTAAGAGCTTTATAAAATATTGTCAAAATTATCACATAAATAGAACATTCAACAAATATCATATTAATTTTCTCTGATTTATTCCCATGGAAATTTTTCAGATTATATTTATTACCTGAAGATCTCTACAGATAAAACATCAGACTCAAAACATTATTTAATTCCAAACCTCTAAATCATGAAACTCTTACATAAATCCTGCCAAACACAAAAGTAAAGACTATTAAAACTATTGTATTTATATGAACATACACAATAAAACACTCTACTATAAAACTATCACAGAAGAATTATTGACACCAGCAAATCACATTAAAATACACTTAATGTTATGGTCACAAATGTTATCAAAATATAGTCATCAAGAAATATAATATCTACAGGGAGATTTTGCTCCTATTTATGGCCCTTGTCCATAAGCAGTAATGGATTATTTTTACAAGGATCAATTCAACAGCAACCATGACTATAAATATCAACTTGAAAGAGTCAATTTTAAATATAGCTATCCTAATGGAATGCTTTAGATGCATTACTATATTTTTTCTGAAGACCTATTGATTTGACTTCCAGATCTTTGAATGTACTGCATAATATGGTCACTAGCTAAAACAGTTTAAGTCTTATAATTATGTAATGATAGGATGTCATTTAGGTAGGAACATTACCATAGAGATTGGTCAGATAATGTTTAGGTACTTGAGAAAAGAAAGTGGGGATATATAAGATGACTTAAGGCACAGTGGAAAGCAATTCCTAACCAACACTGCAACATTCTTAAAATACATTTCTTGTCAAATTATAAATATAATCTAACATCATATGTATGGCTTAATGTAAATTTTATACTTAATAATTTAATGCAGATGTATGGCCAAATTTTTACCAGGAAAAATAGTGACACAATAGAAACAAATAATGATTATTTTACATTCATACTGAATTGATCTAAGCTTCAGACTTAATCCCAAGGGCCAGTTAAGAGATACTGAAATCTTCTGTTGATAATAATAAGACCAAATGGTAACCTCTTATCACATAAAATTTGTTCAGATATTTCTCGCATTATTAATGGGTTAATGTCCAAAATAGATAAGAAGTTTTTAAACTCAGTAGCAAAAAAAAAGAACTTGATTTAAATATGTGTAAAAATATTTATTAGTCTTTGTATTTCTCCAAAGATATACAGATGGCCACCAGGTATATGAAAGGATGCTCAACATTACTAATTACAAGAGAAGTGTAGATCAAAGACATAATGACATAAAAAAAGAAAAGAAATAACAAGTGTTGGGAAGGATGTATACAAAATTTTAACCCTTATATACTATTAGTGTGAATTCACCTGCTATGGAAAAGAGTACTGGTTACTGCTTCTGGGTATATATGCAAAATACTTGAAATCAGAATATCAAAGAGATAGCTACACTCCAAAGTTTTATTGAAGCATGATTCATAATAGATAAGAGATAGAAACAACACAGATATCCATTCTCAGATAAAGAGATTAATAGACTAAAATGGTGGTATATGCATTAAAATATAATATTATTAAATTTTTACAAAGAAGGAAATCCTGACATTTGAGACACCATGGATGAATCTGGAATACTTATGCTGAGTAAACTAAGCCATCAAAGAAAGATAAACATCACATGATTGCTTTTCATTGAGGTATCTAAAAGAGTAAATTGCATAAAACCAGAGAATAAAATGGTAGTTACCATGGATTAGAGGGAGGAAGAAATGGGGAATTATTTGCTACAAAATGCCTATAAACTTTCAGTATGCAAGAAGAATAGTTCTAAGACAATGCTGCACAATGTAGTACCTGCAGTTTTTAATAATGTTATTCATTTTATAATATGTTAACTGAATAAATGTAAGTTCTCTTATTTCCCTCCCCCTTCAAAACACACACACACACACACACACACACACACACACACAAAAGAACATAATAAAAGAATGTTTTGGAGGGATATGGATATATTTACTACCTTGATTTCACTAATGGACCACAGAGAGTATATATTTGTCAAAGTCATCAGAATGCATAAAATTAAATATGGACAATATTTTGGGTATCAAATATACTCCAATAAAGCTTATAAAAAATGGCTAGACAGAATGTTATATAAAATATTTTGAGTAATTTAGACTTTCAGTAATATATGTATATTTAGGTAATATATAAAATATCCTAATCAATAAAATGAATATATCTATTTTCAAATTTTATGAGCACCTATTTTTATAGTTCCATATGTAATGAATTTAAAATATGCTACTTGTTTAGATTTAGTACTATAATATGAACTACCTATGCTAAGCTCATTATCAAATAACTTAAATTTTTACCTTCCCTTCTGATCCATGAAATGTGATTAAGAATATTACCCTGATATGTCAAGAGCTTTGTAATGTTTTGAACAACTAATAATAAAAAAAGAATATTACCCTGAATATATACCATAAAAATATGATGACAAAAATACTAACTGAATATTTTATGAAGATATGCTTTTAGTATCCAAGAATTATATACATATTAATGACATAATGATTAAAATATTGACCCAGTTGTTAATTTTTCAGTAGTAAATATTCAGATAATTAGTAACATTTATTTATTGGGTTCCTATAATACTCAAGATGTATATTAGGTTCTAGATATACTTAAGGTAAAGATGATGAATAAATGTCTTGAATTTCAGGGAACTTGTATTTTATGGATCCTAGAGATAAATAAGGAAGCACAATAGAGTATAAGTGTTAAGTGAAGTATAAGGTGGAAATACAGAACTGAAATATCAAGGCTAGATTAATGAGATTCCTACAAGAGGAATCATCTAGATCTAATTCTGTAGAAAGTATGACTGAAGAAGAATGGAAACAAGGTGTACAAAGACCAGAGAAAGAAAACAAAATAGTAAATATTAAGCACCTTAAATAATATTTATGGTTATAGATTAGATAATGGGGAGGGATGTATATTCAATATTGATGTTAATTTTTATTTACTGATATTATGTTTCCCTGATTCTAGTATTATGGAAGCAATTGGAAGTTACATTTTTATGCAAACAATACATTTTGAAGTATTGAATTAGAATAGGCAGATGATTAAGTTAAATAATCATTTCATCAAAGTATGTTACTTACAAAGCTTCTAAATGATGGATTAGGTAAATATTGAAAGCAGTTTTATTAAGTATACAAAGATATTCAAGATGACCTAAAATTTAGTGCATATTTATGCATATTCATAGCATTCAGTCATTTATTTATCATGAAATTGTGTCTGTTGGAAATTTAGTCAGAGATATGGAGCCTGGAAAGTAACAATACTACTTCAAAGGAATCTCTAACCTGAAAAACTATAATAAATTGTGTTGAGGCCAAAGTGGAAGACTACTGCCATAAAAAAGTGAACCACAAGTATAATACCAGTACTTTGTGTTAAAGTGATGTTGAAACAAGTTTTTGCACAATTATCTCTATTCATAAGATAACATCCCATTGCAGGAAAAAGGGGATTATATGCCAATTACATTTTTAAGTTTGAATGAATAATTAAAAATGATTAGTATCTTTATGAAAACAACAGAACAAGATTGGTTTCTCTCTAAATGAAGAAGGTAACTGCCTAAATAGAAAATTGAAAATGATGCACACAGATTTAATTTGTTGTCTAAAATTGTCAGGATTATAATTGTACTTTCAGATTTAGTTATTCCTCCTAGAAATTACCTGTAAAAGCAAACAGTTTACCAGACACAGGTAATTTATTAACTCTGAAAATTATTAATTATATTACCTAACTCACACTAGTAAACAGAATAAATAGAACAATGCATTTCATAAGAAATCAAATACTACGTGTTAAAATCAGATATAGAAAGAAGGTTTTAAGTGACATTATTTTACAAAACATTGAAATCAATCATAAATAAATTATAACCAGCCAATGTACTGCACAGAATTTGCTTATTTTCAATAATCCTGTGTATTAAAGGCCTTTATAATCACAAAATTATGAATGTATACATAAAATTTAAATTTGGAAAAATTTAAATTTGGGAGAGAATGAAAATGTTATTTTTCCTGCAATGAACTTACAGATAAGCTCATCCAAGATAAAGTCTATGATTTATAGTCCTCTATTTTCTTAGGTATGGTAGTTGAACAAAAGAAGTACAACCAGATGTGGCATTATCTATTTGAAATTAAAAAGTATTTAAATATCTTTAGGAATACTTTTGTGAAAAATGAATACTAACGAATGGCATTAGTAAGTATACAAACAATTGGTTGCTTGTGATTTTATTGATTACTTTTTGAATAATAATACAACTCTAATCCATGACTTTGTCCTTAATATGCCATGAAGCATAAAAAATAAAATGTAGATGGATCCCTTATTTTTTAGTTCAAACCAATGAAATAATATTAGCTTCTATTGATGAAGTGAGAAAACCATACATTTCAAACTAGGCAGTTCATACATATTTATTGAGTAAATTTTCCTTGTACAGAATACAGGACTAGGCATGTAAAAGAGGTCAAGTAACTAACAATTAGATTGATGAAAAAGGCATTATATAATATGGGATATTTCTCATGTAAATATAGAGATAATATAGTAAGGAATGGCCGAGGAACAGATCAATTACTGTGGCAAGGATACTTTATCATATTCCAATATTCATTCTTCTTTTTTCTGAGGAATACAAATAACAATTTTATTTGGACACATGACTCCCTAAAATAGTGTATTTATGAACTTGCATTCTAAGTAAATTTAGCCATACAACCAGATTTTTGAAAAGGTGGTTAATGAGAATTTGTATGTGTACTTTCTGGAAACTTTCCACAAAGGTAAAGAGGTGACCTTATCTTTTATTTTTTTAAATATTTTTTTAATTGTTGGTGGACCTTTATTTTATTTATTTATTTTTATGTGGTGCTGAGCATTGAACCCAGTACCTCACAAATGCAGGCAAGTGCTGTACCAATGAGCCATAACTCCAGCCCCTCTTTTTCTTTTTATAGATGGCTAGAATACAGACTTAATAAGTGAAACTTATTAAGTCTTTTACAAGCCATGTATTGGAATTGCAATAGAACCATGTGAAAAAAGCACATTTACCTAGAAATCTCAGAATTCCTATCCCGTCACTAAATATAAATATTTGGGGTTTCTTTATATTAGAAAAAAAATTATTTTATATGATAGGAAATAATAAGCTTGATTTTTTTTTGTTACAGTCATTTCAACCTTATAGTAAAGCAGTTTTCAAGTACTTTACAGGCAATTATGCAGATATTTTCAATGTAGCTACAGGAGATTAATTTGTATTAGTAGGTGAAATTTATATGGAACATGCTTGACTGACAGTAAGAATGTTCTCTAATGCAGAGTCTTCTCAATAAAAGAGGTATAGAAGCCAGGCATGGTGGCACATGCCTATAACTTCAGTGGCTCAGGAGGCTGAGGATTGCAAGTTCAAAGACAGCCTCAGCAACAACTAGGCATTCAGCTACTTAAGGAGACCCTGTCTTTAAATAAAATACAAAATAGGGCTGGGGATGTGGCTCAGTGGTTAAGTGCCCCTGAATATTCAATCCACAGTACCTGCCCCCCAAAAAGAATATATCTTTTTATCTACTAATATACAGATATTAGTGATAGTGTTTGTAATATGTGTTTTAAAAGTCCAATATAGAAAAAGATCTAGAAAAGATGGGCACATTATTCTAAAAACCCGTTGAAAAGCATATGTGAGCAAAATAATAATAATAACAATAACAACAACAATAATGGTAAATACTTATGTGTTTAAGATCTGGAAGGAAATTGGAACTCAATGTTTTAAGAACCTATGATTCTAAGAGATATAAGTGGCAAACATATTGAGAAAAGACTGTAGGATGTTCACATAGCTAAAGAGGGCAAAAAGAGGGTAGTATGCTGGGATCAGTAGCACATGCCTATAATCCTAGTGGCTTGGGAGGATGAGACAGGAAGATCTCAAGTTCAAAACCAGCCTCAGTAAAAGTGATGTGCTAAGCAACGCAATGAGACCCTATCTCTAAATAAAATACAATATAGAGCTTGGGGTGAGGCTCAGTGGTTGAGTACCCCTGGATTCAATCCCTGGTACTAAGTAAATAAATAGTTAAATAACTATAAAAAGAGGGTAGTACTGAGGATTAAAATGGAGAAAATTATATTATATACATTGATAAATATGCCAAAATAAACTCCATTAGTATGCATAATTACAAAGCACTAAAAGTAAAAATAATTTAAAAAAATAGAATTAAATCTAATCAAGGAGACAGCACTATGGCAAATTTCCCATATTTTATAATAAGACTATAAAGATGTCCATCCTACAAAGGAAATAATCCTTCCCTTTCAATGAGGGGAGCACAGTACCAAATCATCTCAAACTTCATAATTGAATTTAGGTAATTAGAGATTACAAGTGCCCCAACGATTTCCCAGAAGCAAAAGTAAATTTCTCCAGAGGAAAAAACTATTCTTATTTGACCTGAAATTAGTGTTATAATAGTTTTTTTTCATGTGTAAAATCCTAAACTAAATAAAAAAACTCAAAATAGAACACAAAAAGTTTGTAGCCCAAATTGTAGAACATATAGAAAGAAATGTAGGAAAACAGTTTAGAACACTGTCTTAGCAAAGTATTTTTAATGTGACCCCAAACAAAAGAAAAAATTGAGTCAGGAATGATGGGATATGGTTGTAATCCCAGAGACTTGGAAGGCTGGGTCAGGAGCATCTCAAGTTCAAGACCAGCTTCTGCAATTTAGTGAGGCCCCATCTCATAAAATAATGATAAAAAAATAATTATGATGATGATGATGATGATGATAATAATAATAATAATAATAATAATAATAATAATAATAATACCTAAAAAGGACTTGAGGAGCTCGGATGTAGCTCAACTGTTAACAAACCCTGGGTTCAATGACAAGTACAAAAAAAAATATATAATTCCCAGCAAAAATTGATAAAATGTATCACATAAAACTAAAAAAAAATGATAAAGTATTACATAAAATATCAAAGGAAACAATTAAGTGAGTGACGATGACAAATTTATAGTTCAGTAGAAAATATCTGTAAATCTTTATGTGAAGAGAGATTAATTTCAAAAAATATATAAGGGACTAAACACCAAAAATATATCTGATTTTAAAATGGGCAAAAAAACATGTTAGATATCTCTCAAAAGATGGTATACAAATATCCAAAAGTTATTTCTTAAAAAGTGCTCAATATCACTAATCATCAGAGAATTGCAAATCAAAATGGCAATGATATCCCACCCCAGTTAGATAAAAAAATACAAAAAAAAAAAAATGCTGGTAAGACAATGAAGTAATGGGAACTCTAATCACCTGTGGTAGAAAGGTAAATTAGTAGAGACTTTATGGAAAACAGTATGCAGTTTCCTATAAAAATTAGAAATTAAACTACTGTATAATCCCACAATTACAATACTTATGTAGTGGGATTAAAATGAGTATTGTAATTTTAAAATCAGCCATCTAAATATCAATTATAATACTAAATACACTCTCCAAGATATGAAATCAACTTGGATGTTCATCAATGGATGAAAGGGTAAATATACTACTATACAGATCCAAGATGGTAGAATAGAGGAGGTCCTGTTTCTGGCTGCTCTGTGGCATGAAACCAAGAAAGCATACAGGTAGCTTCTCCACAAGGTCTCTCCTAGATGTAATACAACATCACAGAGAGTGTGAAAAGACCCCTATACAATGGATTTTCGCAGAAATAACCAGCGCTGCGATCACCCACGCAGAAATGACAGCCTCTGTGTTCGAGTAAGTCTCTGGACTCTGGACCCAAAGCCAGCAGTCCTAGTTAATGGAGAGCTCACAAGTGGCTTAGCAGAAATGACCTATCAGTACCTCTGCAGAACTCCAGACTGTGCTTCGCTCTCACTCAGGTCACTGGGTTACTACCTATCAATGGCACAAGGCCATTGCCCAGCTCCCTCCACCTCACCAGGTACCCCGGCACTGGAAGCAGACCAACTCCATCTTGGAAAACAATTTATCGCCATTTTTTGGAGGGTGTAGCTATCAGATTGAATCTCCAATTGAGCAGGAGAGATCTTGGAACCCAACAAGAGCACTACAAATGTATAGGGTAAAAAAAAATATCACACCAGATCCATAGAGCTGGAAAGGAAGACACATGAGCAATATGAAAAAACAAGGGAAGAAAGTACCACAAACAAATAAAGAACACATAATTAGAAGCATTTGCAGAAAAAATGACAGAGAAAGATGTCAGGATATACATGGGTAAGATGTTTTGGGATCACAATAAAGCCATAAGAAAACAAATACAGACAGTGAAAGATCACTTTGACAATGAGCTACATAAACAAATGCAAAAAGCAAAAGATCACCTCAACAGGAAGATAGAGGTTATAAAAAAAAGAAAACCTTGAAATGAAAGAAATAATAAACCAAACTAAAAACTCAAATGAAAGCATCACCAACAGAGTAGACCACTTAGAAGATAGGACATCAGACAATGAAGATAAAATATATCATCTTGAAAAAAACATAGAACACACAGGAAAAATGATAAGAAACCATGACCACAACATTCAAGAAATATGGGATAGAATAAAAAGAGGAAATTTAAGAGTTATTTGGAAGGGCTGGGAGGCGCTGGGATTGGCTCAGAGGTAGAACGTTTGCCTAGCATGTGTGAGGCACAGGGTTCGAACCCTAGAACCACATAAAAATAAAATAAAGGTGTTGTGTCTACCCACAACTAAAACATAAAGTGTTAAAAAAGTTATTGGGATAGAGGAAGGCATAGAGGTCTAAACCAAAGGAATGAACAATCTATTCAATGAAATAATATTAGAAAACTTTCCAAACATAAAGAATAAACTGGAAATCCAAATTCAAGAAGCCTACAGGACGCCGAATGTACAAAACCACAAGAGATCCACACCAAGGTGAATTATAATGAAAATTCTCAATATACAGAATAAGGAAAGAATTTTAAAAGCCACATGAGAAAGAAATCAGATTACACATAGAGGTAACCAATTAGAATAACAGCAAATTTTTCAACACAGACCCTGAAAGCTAGAAGATCCTGGAACAACATATTCCAAGCTCTTAAAAATAATGGGTGCCAACCAAGAATCTTGTATCCAGCAAAATTAAACTTTAGATTTGAAGATAAAATAAAAACCTTCCATGATAAACAAAAGTTAAAAGAATTTATAGCTAGAAAACTGACACTACAAAACATCCTTGGAAAAATATTTCATGAAGAGAAAATGAAAAACAACAATGAGAATCAGCAGAGAGAGGTAGTACACTAAAGGAAAAACTAATCAAAGAGGAAAACTGAGTCAAGTTAAGTAACAAAAATAAAATTATACTCCAAAAAAAAAAAAAAAATAGGGCTGGACATACAAACCATGTCTCAATAATAACCATGAATCCTAATGGCTTAAAATTACCAATCAAAACACATAGACTAGCAGATTGGATTAAAAAAAGACCCAACAATATGCTGCCTTGAGGAGACTCATTTGATAGGAAAAGATATATACAGACTGAAGGTGAAAGGTTGGGAAACATCATACCACTGCGGAAGCAAGCAGAGGTTTTCATATTATATAAAATAAAGTAGACTTCAAGCTAAAGTTAATCAAAAGGGATAAAGATGAACATTACATACTGCTCAAGGGAATCATACACCAATAAGACATAACAATCATAAATATTCATGTCCCAAACAATGGTGCAGCTATGTTCATCAAACTCTTCTGAAGTTCAAGAGTCAAATTGACCAAAACACAATAATCTTGTGGGATTTTAACACACCTCTCCCACCACTGGATAGATCTTCCAAATAGAAGTTGAATAAAGAAACTACCGGGACTGAGGTTGTGGCTCAGCTGTAGAGTGCTCACCTAGCAAGCGTGAGGCTCTGTGTTCGATCCACAGCATCACATAAAAATAAATAAATACAATAAAGGCATTGTGTCTAACCAAAAAAAATCTTAAAAAAAGAAACTATAGAATACAATAACACAATCAATAACTTAGACTTAATTGAAATATATAGAATATTTCAACCTGCATCAAGTGGGTACACTTTCTTATCAGCAGCACATAGATCCTTCTCTAAAATAGACCATATACCATGCCACAAAGCAACTCTTAGCAAATACAAAAAAGTAGAGATACTACCCTGTATTTTATCAGATCATAATGAAATGAAATTGGAAATCAACAACAAAATAAAAAATAAAAATTTCCATCACCAGGAGAATAAACAATATGCTACTGAATGAACAATGGGTCAAACAAGACATCAAGGAGATTTTAAAAAATTCTTAGAGGTATATGAGAACACAGACACAACATATGAAAATCTCTGGGACACTATGAAAGCAATACTAAGAGGAAAATTCATTGCATGGAGTTCATTCCTTAAAAGAAGGAAAAAGTCAACAAATAAATGACCTCACACTACATTTCAAAGCCCTAGAAAAAGAAGAACAGATGAGCAGCAAAATCATTAGAAAGCAAGAAATAATTTATATTAGAGCTGAAATCAATGAAATGGAAACAAAAGAAATAATTGAAAAAATTGACAAAACAAAAAGTTGGTTCTTTGAAAAAATAAATAAAATTGACAGACCTTTAGTCATACTAGTGAAGAGAAGGAGAGAGAGAACTCAAATTACCAGCATACGTGATGAAAAAGGAAATATCACAACAGACATTACAGAAATACAGAGGATAATTAGAAATAATTTTGAAATCTTATACTCCAATAAAATAGAAGACATTGAAGGCATCGACAAATTTCTTAAGTCATATGATTTGCACAGATTGAGTCAGGAAGATATAAACAATTTAAACAGACCAATATCAATGAAGAAATAGAAGAAGCCATCAGAATCTTACCAACCATGGAAAGCCCAGGACCAGATGGATACACAGCTGAGTTCTACAAGACCTTTAAAGAAGACCTAATACCAATACTCTTCAATTTATTTCAGGAAATAGAAAAAGAGGCAGTTATTCCAAACTCATTCTATGAGGCCAATATCACCCTGATCCCGAAACCAGGCAAAGCCACATCGATGAAAGAAAATGAATATATCCAAAGAACATAGATGCAAAAATTCTCAATTCTGGCAAATCGAATACAAAATCATATCAAAAAGATTGTGCACCATGATCAAATGGGATTCATCCCAGAGATGCAAGGTTGGTTCAACATATGGAAATCAATAAATGTAATTTATCACATCAATAGACTTAAAGATGAGAATCATATGATCATATCTCAATAGTCGCAGAAAAAACATTTGACAAAATACAGCACCCCTTTATGTTCAAATCACTAGAAAAACTAGGGATAACAGGAACATATCTCAACATCATAAAGGCTATCTAAGCTAAGCCTCAGGCCAGCATCATTCTAAACAGAGAAAAATTGAAGGTGTTCCCTCTAAAATCTGGAACAATACAGGGATGCCCTCTTTCACCACTTCTATTCAACATAGTTCTTGAAATACTGGCCAGAGCAATTAGACAGACAAAATAAATTAAATGGGTATGTATAGTAAAAGAAGAACTTAAATTAGCACTATTTGTTGACAATATGATTCTATTCCTAGAAGACTCAAAAACTCCACCAGAAAACTTCTAGAACTTGTAAATGAATTTAGCAGGATATGAAATCAATACCCATAAGTCAAAGGCATTTATGTATATCAGTGACAAAGCCTCTGAGAGGGAAATGAGGAAAACAACCCAATTCATAATAACCTCAAAAAAATTAGATACTCGAGAATCAACTTAATGAAAGAGATGAAAGATCTATACAATGAAAACTACAGAACCTAAAGAGAGAAATCAAAGAAGACCTTAGAAGATGGAAAGATCTACCTTGCTCTTGGATAGGCAGAATTAATGTTATCAAAATGGCCATACTACCAAAAGCACTATACAGATTTAATGCAATTCTGGTCAAAATCCCAATGGCATTCCTCATAGAAATAGAAAAAGCAATCATGCAATTCATCTGGAAAATAAGAGACCCAGAATAGCTAAAGAAATCCTTAGCAAGAAGAGTGAATCAGGTGGCATCACTATACCAGAACTTAAACTAGACTACAGAACAATAGTAACAAAACCAGCATGGTATTGGCACCAAAACAGACTGGTAGACCAATGGTGCAGAATAGAGGACACAGAGATTGAGCCACAAAGTTACAATTACCTTATATTAGACAAAGGTGCCAAAAACATGCACTGGAGAAAAGATAGCATCTTCAACAAACGGTGCTGAGAAAACTGGAAATACATATGCAACAAAATGAAATTAAACCCCTATCTCTCACCATGCACAAAACTCAACTCAAAATGGATAAAGGACCTAGGAATTAAACCAGAGACACTGTGTCTAATAGAAAAAAAACGTAGGCTCTAATTTTCATCATGTTGGATTAGGCCCCAACTTCCTTAATAAGACTCCTATAGCACAAGAATTAAAACCAAGAATCAATAAATGGGATGGAATCAAACTAAAAAGTCTCTTCTCAGCAAAAGAAACAATCTGTGAGGTGAACAGAGAGCCTACATCCTGGGAGCAAATTTTTACCCCTCACACATCAGATAGAACATTAATCTCTAGGGTATGTAAAGAACACAAACAGCTAAGCACCAAAAAAACAAACAAAAAAAAAAATCAACAAATGGGCCTAGGACATGAACAGACACTTCTCAGAAGAGGATATATAATCAATCAACAAATATATGAAAAAATGCTCATCATCTCTAGCAATCAGAGAAATGCAAATCAAAACTACTCTAAGATATCATCTCACTCCAGTCAGAATGGCAGCTATCATGAAGACAAACAACAATAAGTGTTGGCGAGGATGTAGTGAAAAAGGTACATTCATACATTGCTGGTAGGACTGCAAATTGGTGCAGCCAATATGGAAAGCAGTATGGAGATTCCTTGAAAATCTGGGAATGGAATCACCATTTTACCCAGCTATCCCACTCCTTAGTTTATACACAAATGACTTAAAAACAGCATACTACAGGGACATAGCCATATTGATGTTTATAGCAGCACAATTCACAATAGCTAAACTGTGAAGCCAAACTAGATGTCTTTCAGTGGATGAATGGATTAAAAACAATGTAGCATTTATGCAAAATGGAATTTTACTCAGCATTAAAAGAGAATAAAAATCATGAAATTTGTAGTTAAATGGATGGTGCTGGAGAAAATAATGCTAAGTGAAGTTAGCCAATCCCAAAAAAACAAATGCTGAATTTTCTCTGATATAAGGAGGCTGACTCATAGTGGAGTAGGGAAGGGGAGTATGGGAGGATTAGATGAATTCTAGATAGGGAAGAGGGGTGGGAGAGAAAGGGAGGCAGCAGGGGATTATCAAGGATGGTGGATTATCAAGGATGATGGACATCATTAATCAAAGTACATGTATGAAGACTCAAATTGGGTGTCAACATACTTTATATACAAATAGATATATGAAAAATGGTGGTATATATGTGTAATAAGAATTGTAATGCAAAAAAAGAACAAAGTACATATATAAATGCATGAATTGGCATGAACATACTCTATATACAAAGATATGAAAAACTGTGCTCTATATGTGTAATAAGAATTGTAATGCATTCTGCTGTCATGTATTTAAAAAATAAAATTTTATATATATATATATATATATATATATATATATATATATATATACATATACATATATATACACACACACATACATATATATATATATACATACATATATATACATATATACTACTATACACACACATAATGGAATATTGCTTTATCCATCAAGAAACAATGATATTTTTGTTATTTGCAGTAATATAAATAGAACAGAAATAGAAATACCACGTTTTCATTTATATATGGAAGAAACATTGTTCCCAAAGCAATTGAACAGAATAGTACTTACCAGAGCCTGGGAAGTGTGTAGGGATGGAAGGCATGTAAACAGGATGGCATATGTGTGATATACTTGGATAAAAATATTATCTTCTAAATGTTTTAAAGCATAATAGGGTAGCCATGGTTGATGAAAACTGTGTATTTAAAAATAGGTGGCAGAGAGGATTTGGAAATGTTTCTAGTACATGGACATAATAGATATTTGAGATAATGGGTTGTGCCAATCACACTGATCAGATGATTATATATTGTACACATGTTTCAAAGTATCACCCTTTACCTCATAAATATGTATAACAACTATCTGTCAATTGAAAGTAACATAATATTTTTCAAAATGTCATTATCTCTAAACAATTATCCCTAAAATCTATAACAGAGACTACATCATAAATACCATAAATATATCTACATATATAACACTAGAACTGTAGCACTATAACAATAATACAATAACTAAAATGTGTCACTATAACTAAAATTGTAGCACTATCATTATATAATGACTGTAACTACATAATAATGACAATAAAACTATAAGTATACCTGTAACTAGATTGGAGGCTTAAGGTTCTAAACTAAGTATAATTTAAATTAACAATAACCTTATAGATATGATAATACAATCACTATTACTGTAACAGTATATATAACACAGGAATTATTACACTACCACTATAACTATAGCACTAACACTCTAACTATAGGAATAATAGTTCAATATGATACTTTTTATTATAAAATATAATAATAATCTATAAATATGATATTAAAAATAATTCCATCATTAGCAGTATAATATACTTGATCTACAACTATACCACTAGAATTATAGTGCTTATGCTAGAATTATAATACTTGAACTATAATTCTATTATCACAATTATGATGACAGTGATATAATTATAATGCTAAACTCCAATACTGTAAAAAATTCTGTAAATATAAATTTAGAATACTATATCACCAACCATGAAACTATAAATAACTAAATATTACTGGAAAACAATTGTAATTGTAATATATAATATAAACATAAAACTTTAACAATATAACTATAGGTATAACACTAGTGACAGTGATACTTATGTCATTACAATTTTTACGTTATTGCTATAAATATTATAATTTCACTATATATATAGCAGTATACCACAGCTATAGCATTATAAGAATAAATAACTAGAGTTCTTAATAATAACTTGATAAGAGTAAATTTCACTATAAAAATAATTATAGCATGATGATTAGAATTATAATCTATAATAGGAAATATTAAATTATAATTATTTCACTCTATAACTATAGTTATAGCACTATAACAAAATTATTTTAATTATATTAATACCTCTATCACTATAGAATAAACTTATGATGAATTTACTGTCAATATATGCTAAGATCAAAATTATAACATTATAATCATATGTAAAGTTTATATTTATAACATTATGTCACCATATTGTTAGTATAACATTATCATTATTACTTCAGCAATAACCTGTAATAATAACACAGATTTCATGTTAGAGATTTATAATTATATTTCTATAATTACAATCCTAAAATTATAGTATTGTGCTATAATGTTAATATTATAGCTATCATTATAATGAGAACATGATAACTACAATAGCTTTCTGTGTATAACTGGAGCAATATCCCTATAACTTTATAACATTATCATTATCATTACACTTCTAACACTGTAAAATAACTATAGCACCGAAATTATATATGATAACTATAATTCTAATTATAGCATGAAAACTAAAGACTAGTACTAGATTTATAATTAATGCATATAAAACATAATGATAACCTAACTATGATGGAGCAGTAAGACTATGGTTTAATAAGCTAAACATTACTATAACAGTGAAAATATAATATCATAATTTCATTAATATGTCTACTGTGAATATAGTCCTATAGTATAACATTAAAGCATCTTATAGTATAACAATATAGCTATAATGATAATTACAATAAAAGTGCAATCACTATGATCTATCTACACTCCAATATTGCTCTAACTATATAACTGTAGTTATAATTATAACTATAAAAGTATAACTATACCATATAATTATACATTTTATTGTAAATTATACATATAAACCATTTTAATTATACCTAAGACATTATAAACAAACCCAGAACTCTATAATTAAACTTGGCAATCATAATACTATAAGTATAACACTCTAACACTAAGCTATACAACATAAAAAGTATGACTATCACAATATAACTATAATGATAACATTGTAACTATAATCAAACTATTAGCACTACAATCATCAAATTGAAACGAAACTATAAAAATGTAATTATAATAGTACAACTATACCATTATAATAATAATTATAATTCTATAAGTATATCATCATCAATATAATATTAAGACTATAACTTTATTAATAATTCCATAACAATATCTCTATCATTATGTTTTTTATACTAGCAGTATACCAATAACTACAGGATAAAAACTATAACTGTGAACACAGATCTATAATAATATATATATAATTCTGTAACTATAAACACTAAGAATTGTTATTCCTTAACTAAAATGATAAACTTTTAACAGTATGATGATTCTATAATTGAAACACTAAGTATAACTAAAACTCTATAACTATATTAAAATGTATAATAATATAACAACTTAACTCTGACTATAACATTGTAACTAAAGCAGTATAACTGTAACACTACAATTTTAACTATAATACTACTTCTAAATCAAACCAATGATAACAATATCAGCTTCATAATGTTAACAATGTACCTATAACCTTAATGCAATAATGCAACACTACAACCATAATAACAATTATAAGTCTATAACACAATCACAGAACATTATATTGAAACTATAACACACTACACTACAATTATAAAACTAATATTGCGACTCTAAGTATAGAACTATAAATGTAACTATATTACAATACTGGATCATTAGTACTACCATAGTGATGTAACTTTATATAATTAAAATAATAATTACCAATATAATTAAGAGATTGTCACTGCATATAAAACAGTAAAATGATTAACCATACAATTATAACTGTAACATTACAACTATAACACTCATTAAAATAGAATATAACTACAACAGTACAACTATTACTGTAACACTGTAACTTTAAAAGTATTACTATAATTCTTTAAATATAAACCTATAATTCCATTTCTAACAATTTAAGTAAGGTTCAATCTCTATAACTATGTAACTATAACATCATATCTCTGGTTCTATAATTATTAATATAACTATTAGTCTATTGCCATGCCAGTATTATACTTCTATGATAATTATAACCATATAGCTATAACTATTAGTCCAACTATAACTATAAATTTAACTCTATCTGGATGTGGCTCAATAGTAAAGTGCTTGCCTAGCTTGCAAAAGGCCCCAGGTTCAATTTCCCACACTGCAATAAATAAATCAATTAATTAAACTTTGCATCTGTAATCAATTAATTAAACTAACTATATGACACTATCATTATAACTTCTCCTCTGACTCTACAATTCCATCTTTATAACTAATACTCTAAGTCTTATTCTGAAGTTATCTTTAATTCAATTTCTTAATATCTAAATTTACACAAAACTATGCACTATGAGTATTTATATATTTGTATATATATGTATGTGTATATATATATATATATATATATATGTGTGTGTGTGTGTGTGTATGTATACATACACATATACACATACACATTCAAGAGCACAAATATTGATATTTAAATATTTTCCAGATAAAGGAATCAAGGACCAGAGTTTCTCAAAAACAATGACTTACTCCATTTTCGACATAAGCAGTGTTTGATTTATAGCTGTGAATTATTATCATATCAAATCAGAAAATTTCAAATATTATTTGAATTGAATCAAGCCTTTAGCACTTTCATGTGATTGATAGAAACTATGAAGCACAGAAAAGCAAGTTAAATATTGTAATAAAGAAGCGAACCATCTTATTCAGAATGTTGGTCATTCTGAATCACTAATGTTAGTAAATTCAGTAAATGTCATGGCAACAAAATTAAGTGGCCTCTGTTCTAAATTAAACAAGGCATAAGAAACACAATTGAGCACATTTTGTGGAGAAAATTTGAATTTTATTTCAAACAAGTCAAGTGAAATTAATAATTTGAGATTATAATGGAAATTTGAATATGGTTTTGGTATTAGATAAAACCAAGGAATATTTTTTAATTTATTAGATGCTGTTATCGACATGAAGATGTTATAAATAAATAAAATTTCACAGTTTTAGAGATGAAATGCAAAATACTTATAGATAAATGATGTTAGGTATTTTCCTTGAAATTCTTCAGGGAAAAATAAGTCAATGAGAGCTGGCTGGCAAAATCTTAATTTTCTTTTCCTTATTTTATTTTATTTTTTTTGTACCAGGGATTGAATCTGGGCACATTTAATCACTGAGACACATCCCTAGTCCTTTTTATTTTGAGACAGGGTCTCACTTTTGCTTAGGGCCTTACTAAATTGATAAAGGTGACTTCGAACTTGCTTTCCTTCTGTCTCAGCCTGCTGGGATTATATATATGAGGCATCTTGCCCAGTCAAGTCTTGATAATCTTGAAAATCTTAGATAACTGTGTTTGTCACAATGTTCTACACATTTATGTAAGTTTGAAAGGTGCTAACATTAAAATTTTTGAAAACATAACATTACGGTATTCTGAACAACTTAATGAGTATATGTTTAAATTTTTTTATGGAAAGAGCAATGTTGAAACAAATTAATAATCAAATTATACTTCCCCAAAGGTGATCTCTCCTGTTCAGTCAGGTTCATGTTAAGGAGTCTAGACACCATCTGATTCTCCATTTTTTTTTCTTCTGGCCATGTTCTTATAAGATAGATAAGAATAGGCCTGTGTGATGGGCTGGATATAGTCATAGTGTCAGATGACTGAGAAGGTTTATTCAGAAATTATTTTCAGAGTTTGGAGGATTCTTCCCCCTTTCTTGTACCTGTATTCAAATCAAGTCTGTTAGAAGATATAACTTTCATAAAAGAAGTTTAAGTTATTCATTTAACAATAAGTTCTGCTTTAAGATTCTTAAAATTTGTCTCAAGCTGACCTACATTTCCTTCTGGAAATTCCTTGGTCACATTGCATCATACACCTGGGGTAAATATAGTGTTGGCTCAGTGAGACAGTTCTGTTAGTGTTATGGCTATCATTAATCCTATAGTAAAAATATTCCTCTTCTAAAATATTTTGACAGGCCCATGAAGAAATATGAAACATGAAAAATAATTTCATTATTAAATAATAAAACAGTAGTCAAAATAATTTTCCACAAACTGAACTTCAGGCTTAGCTGTCTCTACCAATGAATTCTAACAAATAAATGGGAAACAAACAATTTAGTCTTAAACTTTCCTGTAGAATAGAGATATATCCACTATTCTTCAACTGATTATAAGTTAGGAAAACATTAATATTTATCAAGGATATTATAAGACAAAAAATCCAGACTAATCACAGATATTGACACATAAATGAACAAACTATGTTAAGATGAATGCAGACACTTTTTAATTTATGATGAGGTTACATCCTGATAAAATAATTATAATTTTAAAATATTATAAGTATAAAGTTCATTAATTTTGGCTTGATCACCAACATGGCAAAGAAAGAACTTAATACACCTAATCTATCAAACATCATAGTTTAGCAACAAACTACACTATATAATATCAGTTATTTATCTTTCAGATCACATTACTGACTAGGAGCTACTGCCCCATGTCCCAAAAAGTGTATTGCTAGACACATCAATGTTTATAGCAGCTCAATTCACAGTAGCTAAACTGTGGAACCAACCTGGATGCCCTTCAATAGATGAATGGATAAAGAAAATGTGGTATATATGCATGGTGAAATATTACTCAACCTTAAAGAAGAATGAAATTATGGCATTTGCAGGTAAATGGATAGAGTTGGAGAATATCACGCTAAGCAAAATAAGCCAATCCCCAAAACCAAATGCCAAATGTCTTTTCTGACATGTGGGTACTGATCCATAATGGGGTGGGGGGTGGCAAGGGAAGAATGGAAGCACTTTGGATTGGGCAGAGTGAGAAAGTAATAAGCAGAAAATAAGAAACTGACATCAAAATCTCCAGTATACATAGAAGTTAAAGGATGAAACAAGATATATCAATTAGAAATTAATCAAGCATGAAC
The DNA here is from genome assembly GCF_048772815.1 of Callospermophilus lateralis. Lineage (NCBI taxonomy): Eukaryota > Metazoa > Chordata > Mammalia > Rodentia > Sciuridae > Callospermophilus > Callospermophilus lateralis. Next base: position 104,004,887 of record NC_135325.1, read on the forward strand.
AGCCATATTAACATCAGATAAAGAAAACAGAGCAAAGATTACTACTAGAGACCAATAAGAATAATAAATACTAATAAAATAATCAATCTATAATGAAGACATAATGATCATAAATTTGTGCAAACCAAACAATAGATCCTCAAAATATATGATATGAAAATGGAGTAAAAGAAATAGACAAATCCACAATTTGTAATTGATGATTTCAAAATCCCATCTCAGCAATTGATATAACTATTAAACAAAATCAGCAGTGTTATGGAACAGCTGTTCAAATCCATCAACCAACAGGAATTATTTGGCATATATAGAGCACTCCGAACATTAGAATGCATATGAGAGGGATTAAGTGTAAAGAACATCTACAAGAACCTATACCTAGGGAGCTGGGGTTATGGCTCAGCAGTAGAGTGCTTGGCTAGCATGGATGAGGCTCTGGGTTTGATCCTCAGCACCACATAATAATAAATAAGTAAAAATAAAGGCATTGTGTCCACCTACAACTAAATTTTAAAAAACCTAATGACATGTAAATGTGAAAGATTAAATACTTTGCTCTTATAATCATGAATGAGATAAAGATGTCTAATTACTTCACTATTATTCAATAAGAGTGAATATCTCATGATTCTAAAAGAAAGTTTCAATATGCTTTTAAATAAAAAACAAAAATATGTAGACGACAGATAATGTAGGGCTGTACCTGGAATTTTACTCACAGCAAGAAAAATAATTAAGTCATACAGATGAGTAAGGAAAAATAAAACTAACACAATTTGCAAATGAAATGATTGTTTACATAGAAAATATTGAAGAATCAGTGGGCATGGTGGTGTATGCCTTTAATCCCAGCAACTTGAGTCTAAGGCAGGAGGATCAGAAATTCAAGGCCACCCTCAGCAACTTGGCAAGGCCCTAAGCAACTTAGTGAGACCCTTTATCAAACTAAAATATAAAAGGGTTAGAACGTTTCTCAGTGGTTAAGCACTTCTGGTTCAATTGCTGGTTCAAGAAAGAAAGAAAATATTAAAAAATTTGTGCAAGACTACTACAACTAATCAATGCATGAACTTAAAGACTCTAAAATCAAATCACAATACTATTTGAAACCACTTAAAAGGAAATGAAACACTAAGCATATACTTTTAAAATAATGTACTAGATCTTTATTTGAAAAAAATTAAACTATAAATATTTAAAGGAAAAAAATTCAAAAATTCAATAAATGAACAGACACACTACTGCATGGGTTGGAAGATTCAACATGTTAAAGAAGATAATTCACCTTCAATTTATCTGTAGGTTTACTTTACTCTGAATAAAATCTTAAGCGATAGTTTATAAGAGTTCCCTTTTTCTATATCCTTGTGAAGACTTTTTTATCTTTATTCTTTTAGAAAATAGCCTTTGTAATGAATGTGAGGTCATATTTTGTTGTGGCATCAATTTTCAATTCTCTGATGATTAATGCTGTTGAACATTTTTTTTTTCACACACCTATTGGCCATTTGCACGGTTTTTTAGGAGCTATCTCTTTAGGTCATGGTGGTACATGCTTATAATCCCAGCAGCTCAGAAGGCTGAGGCAGGAGAATCCAAGTTCAAAGCCAGTCAACAATGATGGAAAACAGTATGGAGGTTCCTCACAAAATTAAATGGAAAACCACCATATGATCCAGCGATTTCACTTCTGTGTATATATCCATAGCATATGAAATCAGTGTGTTGAAGGAACATGTACACTCCACGCGAATGCAGCATTATTCACAATATCCAACATAAGAATCAACCTAATTATATCAACAGATGAATGGTTAAAGAAAATGTAGTATGTATACACACACACACACAGAGAGAGAGAGAGAGAGAGAGAGAGAGAGAGAGAGAGAGAGAGAGTAGAATACTATTCAACTTAAAAAAGAAGAGAATCTGGGCTGGGGATGTGACTCAAGCGGTAGCGCGCTCACCTGACATGCGTGTGGCCCGGGTTCAATCCTCAGCACCACATACAAAAACAAAGATGTTGTGTCCGCCGAGAACTAAAAAATACATAAAAAAAAAGAAGAGAATCTTGTCACTAGTGATAATATGGATGAACCTAGAGAATTTTATATTACCTTTAATAATCCAGGACAGGAGACAAATATCATATAATCTCAGTCATATTACAATCTAAAAAAATGTTGAACTCATCAAAGTAAACAGTAAAATTATGGTTACCAGGAGATGCAGGGAGTAAAAGGTTAAGGATACATTGATCAATGGATACAAAAATATTTATTATATTGGAAAAATAAGTTCAAGAGATCTATCGTGCAACTTGGTGACTATAGTTAACAGCAATTTATCATATTTTGGTAATTGCTAATCGTACATTATGAGTGTTCTCACTGAAAAAATGAATATGAGACAAAACATAAAATTAGCTATACTGACTCATTTCATTATGTATTCATATTTCAAAACATGTTATATATTAAAAATAAAACTATTATTACAAAATAAAACTACTATTACAGATTTATAATTCTAAAACCACTATACACATATAGTGAGTTAAAGATAAGAATAAATTATGTCACACAATATATTTATGTACATGTATGTATGAATTTATTTATAGGTGTGTGTATGTGCACAGGTTAGAGTACATTCATATATTTCCTAGTTATGTCATCTGAGAGGGACTAAGAGCAAAATGCCACTCTAGTGTGTTGTCTAGGGTTCCATATGGATAGGAATTGACATCTTACACCAACAGTTGATCTATCAGATTATCTATACTTGGGGGCATTATTTGGTGTTTGTCTCATCTGTGTGCCTTTTCTACATACTATAGATTTTCTCCAAATCTATAGTCACCAAACACATCCTATGTGATCCCTGAGAAACCGTAACAAATTTAAATTTCATGATTTATGCCACAGAATGGGTACTTTAAGGGTTATATTCCTTGCCATTGTTTCATGTGATGGATTCAAATGCCATGTAGATAATGCTATTTCCTGTCTAATAATTCTGTATGATTCATTCTAACTATAGGCCATAGAGATACTCAATTGAGGATTGAAATGTTGGGATCCTTTTCTTGCAAACATTGGCATTTCATAAATGATCTTCACTTCCTTGACTACTGGAAGAAAGATCAAATAAGGGCTAATCCCTTTTTGGCTACTATGTACCCTTTTGCCTCAGCATATACTATTTTATAGGTTTTCATTTTTTTCTTCTTTTAAATTTTATTTGTTATTTTGGGATATATATCACAGTAGAGTATATACTCACATTATTTTTTTTATTTTAGGAGGGTACTAGGGATTGAACTCAGGGGCACTCGACCATTGAGCCACATTTCCAGCTCTATTTTGTATTTTATTTACAGACAGGGTCTCACTGAGTTGCTTAGTGCTTATCTATTGCTTAGGTTGGCTTTGAACTAGAGACCCTTCTGCCTCAGCCTCCTGAACCCCTGGGATAACAGGCATACACCATTGCACTCAGCTGAGTATATATTGAGATATTTATACAAACATGGAATATATCTTATTCTAATTAGGATCCCAGTCTTGTGGTTGTACATGATGTGGAGTATTCACTGTGGCGTGTTCATATATGTACATAGGAAAATTGTGTCAGATTCATTCCACTGTCTTTCCTATTCCCATCCCTCCACCCTTCACTTCATTACCCTTTGTCTAATCTACTGAACTTCCATTCTTTCCATCCCCCCTTCATTGTGGGTTAGCTTCCAAATATCAGAGAAAATATCCAACCTTTCATTTTCTATTATTGGCTTATTTCACTTAGCATTACAGTCTGCAGTTCCATCCACTTTCTGGCAAGTGCCATAATTGCATTCTTCTTTATGGCTTAATAATATTCCCTTGTTAAAAATAATATATCGTATTTTCTTTTTCCATTCATCTGTTGAAGTGCACATAGATTGGTTCCATAGCTTAGCTATTGTGAATTGAGCTGCTATAAACACATAATTGTGTCACTACTATGCTGATTTTTAACTTCTTTGGCTATACACTGAGGAGTGGGATAACTGGGTCAAATGGTGGTTACATTCCTAGTTTTTTGAGGAATATCCAGACTGTTTCCCACAATAGTTGCACCAATTTTCAGTCCGACCAGCAATGTATCAGTGTATTCTTTTCTCCACACCACTCACCAATGTTTATTGTTGCTTCTATTCTTAATAATTGAAATTCTGACTGGAATGATATGGAATCTCAGCATAGTTTTAATTTGTGTTTCTCTAATTGATAGATATGATGAACATTTTTTTGTATATTTGTTCCCCATCTGTATTTTCTTCTATGAAGTGCTTATTTCGTTCCTTTTCCCATTTATTGATTGGTTAGTTGTTATTTTTGTTGTTAAGTTATTTTACAGATTTGCAAGGTAAGAGGGAGGAGGGAGCAGGCAGATAAGTTGGAGTCAAACTGTTTTAATCAGCTTTGTTACTGCTGTGACTAAAAGATTTGACCAGAAGAATTGTAAAGGAGGAAAAGTTTATTTGAGTGCTCATGGTTTCAGAGTTCTCAGTCCATGGCACACAGCTCCAGTTCTTCAGCCTTGAGGTGAGGCAGAACATCATAGTGGAAGAGTGTGGTAGAGGGAAGCAGCTCACATAGTGATCAGATGTCAGAGAAAGATTCCATTCACCAGATTTAGAACATATACTATAAGTCCAGGCCTCCAGGAACCCTCCTTCTCCAGCCACACCCTATCTGCCTTCAGTTACCACTCAGGTAATCCTCGTCAGGGGACTAATTCACTGATTGGATTAAGCCTCTTATAATGCAATCATTTCTCCCTCTTGTATTATCTCACAACCCTCTTGTATTATCTCACACATGAGTTTTTGGGGAACATCTCACATCCAAACCATAATATAAACAAAATACTGCTCTACAAATTTTAACTTTATTTCAATTAATCTTGCATTTAAGTATGGTCTTGCTAGAAAGCAGTTACATAAACAAGTGTTTAGAAAGGTACGATTTAATGTGGTAGAATATTAAAAATACCTTTCTTAGAAAGGTATTTTCAAATATTTTTGTGTTGATGATATGGTAAAGATACTCTATTGTCAAAATTGATCTGTTTTTTCAGATGTAGAACATTGAAGGTTCAACAATCTTTATTATTATTACCATTGTTATTATGGCTTTATAGTGGTATACTGTAGATGGGTTCATCTCAACAGACTCATACATTCATCAAAATCAATTTCAGTTCATGATACTCCTTTTCCCTCCACCTTTTCTCATTTATCCCCCATTCTCCTTCCTCTACTAGACTTAGTTTGGTCCTCTATTAATTTATATGAGATTGGTTCTTTATGTTATTCTGTCTTTCTCTCCCCTTTTCCTTTATTTTACTGTAGCTTGCACATATGAGAGAAAATATTCAATCCTTCAGTTTGTGTGTTAGGCTTATTTCATTTAGCATGATATTCTCCATTTCCATCCATTTACCAGTAAATGCCATAATTTCATTATTTTTTATGGCTGAGTAGAACTATATCTGGGTTTGTGTGTGTGCTTGTGTGTCACAGTTTCTTAATCCATTCATCTATTGACAGGCATCTGGGTTGATTCCATATTTTAGCTACTGTGAATTGTACTGCTATAAACATTGATGAGGAACTTTCTCCCACTCCAATACATATCTTGATTACTGTTTAACTGTTTTCCCTGGAAAACTGTCCACCTTGTAAAGGAAAAGAATATAATATCTTTCTGTGTATTCAGCTGCAAGTACAGGGTCAAAATATATGGCTGTTTTTACACTTATTGAAAAATTGTTTTAAAATCCTTAATAATAGGAGTTGTCTTTATGTCACTATCCCTTTAATCAAGATGTTATATATATATATATATATATATATATATATTGTATTGACTCTTAGACCAGGAGTTAGGATATTAAAAAATCTTTTATGCATATAAGAAAGAAAATATAATTGATCGGTATAATTAACATTTATAAATTGTGATTAACTAGTGAGCACTATTAAAGCAAGATTCTAAGGAGAGTCTAAGGCTAGAATTACAGATAGAGTTGAAGTGATCACCTTAGTTTCAAATGTAAACTATTTTAACATGCTTTTCACTTTATAAAAATAAGCAACAGAGAACAAGTATTTAAGTTTTACTTTCTCATATAGTTCAGCATAATGCGTCATCTACTTTAAGTTTTAGTCTTACACAAATAACTTCATTACCTTAACATCTTTTCCTATACCCTTATACATTTCTCTGGTTTGTTTTAAAATTTGAATATTGATTTAGATTTTAAATTATGCAAATTTATTTATAAACAACATAGTACATCAATCTTTCAATTACCCTGATTTATAAAGGTCTATGGACTCCAGAATGGCTGAGAAGTTCCATGCCTCAATGAGTAATGAACCATGGTTACATATGAAGTTAAGTAACTTTCTCTGAAGTGATGTCATAAGAACCCACTAAAACATCACTAAAGCATTATATAATATTACCCTTTCAAAGACAATGTAGGCACTGTTAACAATCACTTATGGTTAACTCCAACAAACAGAAGAGGTCAGATAAGATCATTAATGGAGCCATTATGGAGTAGATTCAAATTCTGTCATGTGAAACATTGGTTCTTAAAAATTATCCATGGTTTATTATAAAAAAATTAAGGCATCATATTATATGAGGAGAAAGGATAAAAAATGCACTTTTCTTTTCTCTAACATTCTACCAGGAGTATTATTACTGTAATGATACCTTTTATTGAATTTCACTTATACCTTTTACAAAGTGCTTTTATCTATTTCAAGTTTCTTTATAACAATCTCATGAGCAAAACAATCTCATGAGCATTCTAGTGCAGATTTATCACATAATCAGTAATAACTTAATGAGAATCTGTTGTGTACCCAAAATTGTGCTAGAAGTTCTAGGTGTTTTAAGGAAGTGTATTTTTTTAAAAAAAATATATATATATATTTTAGTTTTAGGTGGACACAATATCTTTATTTTATTTTTATGTGATGTTGAGGATCAAACCCAGTGCCTTGCACATGCCAGGCAGGCACACTACCACTTGAGCCACATCCCCAGTCCAAAGTATAAATATAGTTCTATAATCCAGAGTAATAGGAGGCAGTCATTTAGGTGATGTTTTGTTACCAATAACCCATTTTCAATTATACCTAGGTGTAACTATGACTCAGTTCAGACTATATCTATCTACTCTTGTACTACAAGAAAGAACCTTCTTTCATGACAATTTACAAACTGTTATAGAGGAGGCAAAACTTTACTTCTACCCTCTTAAGTTCCCCCAGTTGGGTCTGAGATTTAAGTTGAAATAAATAGATTAGCAAGATAAAATCCTACAAATCAAACATCAACTTTATCTAATGGAGGATTTCTTATAAGAAAATCAGAACAAAAATTTTATTTTTGGGGGGATGGGGGCATTACCAGGGATTAAACTCAGGGGCACTGGACCACTGAGCCACATCCCCAACCCTATTTTGCATTTTGTTTTGAGACAGGGTCTCACTGAGTTGCTAAGCACCGTGTCTTTGCTGAGGCTGGGTTTGAACTCACAATCCTCCTGCCTCAGCCTGCTGAGCCACTGAGATTACAGGTATGTGCCACTATGCCCAGCCTCAAAACCAAAAATTTGCATGGTGAGATTTAAGAGGCAGATTAGAAGAAGGCCACATTACTAGTTGCTCTGTGGTTTGGGATTCAAGCACAGGGATTACTATTCCTCAGTAAAGAGGTGAAATAGAGATTTCACTAAAATTAAATTAGGAGAGTCAGAGTATCCTAGAGACTCAGAAATATAACCAAATTTGTTAGGTGCAGGACAGGCTGAATAAGTTGTCTGCAGGGCATGCCAAACAAAGTTAGCTGCAGGATGACCTGGTTTCTCAAACCCTCTGTCTGGTTCATTATCACCTGTTCGCTTCAAGCCCAAACGCCCAAGCCCCCATTCAAGGCTGAAAACTTTTCCCCCCTGCTCAAGGCTGAACACTTAACCCCCCTTGTGCCAACAAGGCAGCTTGCAGATCCAGAGACCCCGTTAGATTTGGGCTATAAAAACTCCCTCCTGCCAGGCCCCCCTCTCTTGCTCTCTTGCTCTCTCTGTCTCCCTTGCACGCGTGCTGTGCTCTCTTCTCTCTCTCTCTCTCTCTCTCTCTCTCTCTCTCTCTCTCTTTTCTCCTCTGTTGCACTGCTGCAATAAAAAATCTCTTGGTCACTTTCCTTTCAATATTGAACAAAGAAGAAAGAGTTCATTGGAACCAAGCTGGTTATGGCAGTGACAGTGGCATTGGCAGTAGTGCACAAAGGGGAAGGAGAACATAGTTGGAAAGATAATGGATGGATTTGGTAAGGAAAAATCTGAGATCAGAAAAGCATTCTGAATTTAGCTCACCCAGATGCCGCACTATGAACTGGTGCTTAAAAAGTACCCTGTGTTTCTCAACTGTCTGTGGAGAACTGAGGTAGGAGCCATCTTGAGTCAGCCACATTGCACGTGCTGCTGTGGAAGATGGGAGATCAGAACAAATATTGCCTACATCTACTAGAAGAAAATATATGTCCAACATTCCAACATATCAGCTTAGGAACCAATTTCCTTAAGAAGACTCCTACAATTCAAGAATTAATATAAAAATCAGTAAGTAGGATGGTACCAAAATAAAGGATTCTGCACAGCAAAGGAAACCATTAAGATTGTGAAGAGAGAGCCTACAGAAGGGGAGAATATCTTTGGTACCTGCACCTCAGATATGCATGAATTTCTAGGATATATGAAGAATCATAAAACGTAATACTGAAAAAGATAATAACCTAATTAATAAATGGGCAAAAGAACTAAACAGATAAAGAAATAATACTAATGGCCAAAAAATACATGAAAAAATGGTCAACATTTCTAGCACTTAGGGATATGTGAATCAAAACCACACTGAAATTTTCTCACTTCAGTCAGAAAGACATTTATCCAGAACAGAAATAATAGTTTTGGGAAGATGTGGGGGAAAATGTACACTCATATATTGCTGGTAGGACTGCAAATTGCAGCAAGCACTATGGAAAACAATATGAAGATTCCTCAAAAAACTTAGAATGGAACAAGCATTTGACTGAGTTATCCCACTCCTCAGTATATACCCAAAGGACTTTAAATCAACATATGACACTGATGTAACCCCCTTCAATATTTATAGCAACACAATTCACAAAAACCAGACCATTGAACCAACCTAGATGCCCTCCAGTGCATGAATAGATAAAGAATGTATGAAATGTGTGTGGGGGGAGGGGTTTCCACCAAAACAAAATTTAAAAAAACAGGGGACAAAAGAAGGGGACTTGTTGGGGGGGAGGATGCACAAGATATGCGGAAAACAATGGAATGAACCTGAATTAACTTTCCAATGTACATATATAAATATACTACACTGAAGCTCACAATAATGTATATCCCCAGCACATTAATTTTAAAAATGTAAATAAATACTGGAAGGGAAATGGGGGAGGGAGGAGGAGGATAATCTTAAGTACTAGGGTCTGAATTGGAGCAAATTACATTCCATGTATTTATAATTATGTCAAAATGAATTCTAATGTTATGTATAACAATTATGAATCAATAGAAAATAAAAACAAAGAGGATGTGAGGGGAAAGAAAAAAACAAGGGAGAGAAATGAATTACAGTAGATGGGGTAGAGAGAGAAGATAGGAAGGGAGGGGAGGGGGATAGTAGAGGATAGGAAAGGTAGCAGAATACAACAGACACTAGTATGGCAATATGTAAAAATGTGGATGTGTAACCGATGTGATTCTGCAATCTGTATATGGGGTAAAAATGGGAGTTCATAACCCACTTGAATCAAATGTATGAAATATGATATGTCAAGAGCTTTGTAATGTTTTGAACAACCAATAATTAAAAAAAGAAAAGAAAAACAAAAGAGTGTGAAATATCTTGTGCGATGAAGTGAGGAAATGCTAAAAGAATGATAGGATATTTTAAGAGGGCACAGGGACTAGCTTAAGGGGCTCCTACTGGTCAAATCTGGACAATTTGAATACAGAAATAAATAGTAACTAAAAATCTATTGAAAAAAAAGGAAAACTAGGCATGAAACTACCACATGACCCAGCTACAACACGTTAATTCTGAAGAATTAACATCATCTACCTTATGGAGATATATGCATACTGATATTTATAGCAGAACAATTCATTGAAGCCAAACTATGGGACCAGCCAAGGTGTCCATCAATGGATGAATGATAAAGAAAATGTGGTGCATATACACAATGCAGTTTTACTCAGCCATAATGAAAAATGAAATTATGGCATTTGCAGGAAAATGGATGGAACTAGAAACTATTATGTTAAGCAAAAAAGGCAAACTCAGAAGGTCAAAAGTCATATGTTTCCTCTCATATGTGGAAGTTAGAAAGGAAAAAGAAAAAGATGGGAGTGGGGATATCATGAAAATCAAGGCAAAAGAGTTGAGGAAAGGGACTGGTATGAGAGACAGTGAGGGAGGGGAAAGTGCTAGGGAGTGATATTAGTCAAATTATATTATTATATTGTGTGCATATATGAGTATGTAACAATAAATCTCATCATTAAATACAACTACAATGCACCAATAAAAATGTAGAAAGAAAATAAAAAATAGAACTAAAGAAATGTGAAAACTCAAATGCTTTTATATTATTTTGAATGAAGAGAAAAATTGTGTAAAGATATTTAAATTATGTGATGCTGCTAACAGAATTAATTAAGAACTACTTTAACAAGATCTGTTTGTACAGAATTCTCTCAGCTATGAGTTCCCACTGAAAAATGTTTCCTTTCTGCTAGTATTGGAAGAGTATCTTACACATAGAAGTTTTTATCTTCAGTTTTCAGAAATCAAAGAGGAGAGTATATTGACCTTGCATCTGCTGTTTTTCAAGTGTATTTAGCTCAAAATAATCCTTATACAAAGTGGTATATTTTGAGGTGGGTATTCTGCTACTCTTCATTGTATTCGTCAAGATAAAATTATAATTCTACTCTTTAGAGTAAGTCAACATATTTAAACACACACAATAGTTAAATAAGAAATAGCATAAAATATAAGAGATTGTAATGGTTCAATGCAAGCTCATATTATTATAATAAATATCTATCAGAAAGAAAAAGTAAATATATATTTTTCTGGAATGAAGCATAATTAAAATGTACATTAAAAGTCAGGGAAGATGGGTGGGAGGAAAAGAGAGGGGGCAGGGGATTAGCAAAGATTGTGGAATGTGATGCACATCATTATCCAAAGTATATGTATGAAGACACGAATTGGTGTCAACACACTTTATATACAAACAGAGGTATGAAAAATTGTGCTGTATACATGTAATAAGAATTGTAATGCAATCCACTGTCAAATATTTTTAAATCAATTAAAAAGTCACATAATTAAAAATGTAAAATGTATAGATTGTGTAGTTAATATATTTAAGTTTCAATATTTTACAAAATTAGTGCATATTATTTCTCAGAAAAATACCATTTAATGATTCTCAAATATTTTAATTAAAATTTTTAAATGTTAGTAGGAAAATCAGAATCCATAAACTACAAATGCTTTCTTTACATAAACACTTAAAATAAGCATAGCCTTCAGCAGTTAAAAGTTAAATAAATTAAGGAAAAATATTCTCTAGGCTTATCATGATAATCACATTTTAGAGAGGAAGACCTTTTATTGTAGATTACAACAAATAACCAGTGAAATACAAAGTTAATATGCACATTGCAACATAGATATAACTACAATAATGAAAGAAACATCATTTTACCCTAAAATTTTATAAACAATTTTATTTTTGAATCATGGTGATTGCCGTGAGATATATATTTTTATTTGTTCTATAAATTTCCTTTAGTACATATTTTCTTCAAGAAGATGCATTAGTCACAAAAATAATTGTTGTAATTCAATGCCAACATCAGTTTTTTGTGCAAATGGCAACTTATCTTAAGTAATTATGCAATAGGCTGTAACTAACTGAAATATGAATATTGCCCGTTTATGCCACTGCTCTTCAGATCTGCTACATGATTGTTAATGTTCACAACAGTGTAGTAATTGAATTACAGAACATTAGCTACATGATTAATATGATTATAAACTTCCATATAATGGAAGTCCATGAAATAAAATCCTAAACCCTGAGTTTATTTAGCAGTATTATAACATATTTTGCTCTCTTTTGTGCCTTTTATCTCAAAAAGCCTAAATTGGTGCCCACACTGCATTAAAAACAGTCCATTGAAATTCTTTATTCTTTTTTATTATTTAATATTTTTAGTTGTAGATGGACAAAAAAACTTATTTTGTTTGTTTATTTTTATGTAATGCTAAGTATTGAACCCAGTGCCTCATGTGTGCTAGGCAAGTGCTCTACCACTGAGCCACAACCCCAGCCCTTTATTCTTATTTTTAATGAAAGTTTTCAAATATTCCTGTTCCATTTTCCTGTCTTACTTATGTCATATCTTCAAACCAAGTTGTCTTGTGTCCATACCCCTCATCCTCAATTTTTTTTTAATTTAATCACACCATAATTGCAAAGATAACTCTGATTTTTCTCCTCCCTTTGGTGGTAGCTTAGTTTAGAGTGCTATGTGTGTGTTTTACATTGCTTTGCCATGATATGTTTTATTGGTTTTCAAGGTACAAGGTATCGGTTCCTACAAATTACCTACCATATTTCAAATTAATGGAGTGAATTTAGGCTTTCCAATAACTTATACAGAGATAAGTGAGTCTCTATTATATGATATACACAAAAACTTGAAATTTAGAAGTATAAATGTAAAATATGAAACTGAACAAGTATTAGAAGAAAACAGGCTAACCACTTTTTAAATGTTATGGAGGTAAAAGTTTTCTAACCATGAATAAAAATTTATGTACAGATACAGAATGGTTCCCAGTAAAGATAAAATATAAGTGAAAAATCAAAACTCAGGAGTATTCTATCCTTTGTATAAGAAATAAGAAGTTATTTAAAAATGGCAGGGTGTGGTACTCCATGGCTATAATCCCAGCAACTCGAGTGGCTGATTGAAAGTTCAAGATCAGCCGCAGCAACTTTGTGAGACCCTTAGCAATTCGATGATACCCTTTCTCAAAATAAAAATAAGTAGAGAAAAATTTAAAAGTTTTGTATGTAGCTAAGTGGTAAAGAGCCCCTGATTTCAATTCTCAGTACAAGAGAGAAAGAAAAACATCTTCTCCCTGAACAAATAAAAAGAAGAAAAATAAATAAATATAGACATATTTGTATTTATGAGTTTTATATATAATATATTATATATACACTCACACATATAATTTATTCCTGCTTGTATGATGAGAGTTTAGATGTAATCATCTCAGGAACAATGTGTTCATTTAGTACCTAGATCTTTGTATCTAAACATTATTTTCCAATACAGGAATGAAGGTCCTTAAGAAAAGTGGTAGTTGACCAAGGTCTGGGGCAGTGAAAATATACGATGGTTCAAATATTTTCTGCTTCCCAAATAGTATATGAGAAGGATATAATACACTAAAAATTAAGTAGATTGTTTACAAAAGGCAGCAGATAGAAAATAGATGGCAAGAAAGGAAGAATTAGAATTGGATAGCAGGTGTTAGGAAGGAATAACACATTTTTTCAAAGTCTGAATCTTAGAACCATATTACTATTTGACATATACTGCACATGCTACATTTATAAAAACTCTTAGAAAGAGGATTGTTGGGAGGGACCCAAATGGAATTTAAACACTGATGAATTAATCTAAATTATTATAAATGTGTAACAAAATCACACTGCAGAAATTGGAATAGAAATTAACTGATCTATGTAAATGTAATCCACAAGTAGACTGTACATAATAAACTTCATGTTTCCCACTGTTAGAAAAAAAGGTTACAAACAGAAAAGGGGGAAGGTTAAACTGAACTCTGTGGTGTGAGTTAAAATTTGACAAAGGTGCCAAAAATGTACATTGGAGAAATGTACATTGTTAGCACTCTTTAACAAATGGTGCTGGGAAAACTGGAAATCCATATGCAACAAAATGAAATTAAACCCCTATCTCTCACCATGAACAAACCTCAACTCAAAGTGAATCAAGGACGTAGAAATTAAACCAGAGACACTGTGTCTATTAGAAGAAAAAATAGGCCCAAATCTCCATCATGTCATATTAGGCCCCAATTTTCTTAATAAGACTCCTATAGTGCAAGAATTAATATCAAGAATTAATAAATGGGACAATTTCAAACTAAAAAGCTTCTTCTCAGCAAAAGAAACAATTTTAGAACCAAATTACCCAAGTGAGGTGAATAGAGAGCCTACTAATTGGGAACAAATTATTAATCACATGCAGATATAGCACTAATCTCTAGAATATATAAAGAACTCAAAAATTTCAACACCAAAAAAAAAATAATCCAATCAATAACTGGGCCAAGAAACTGAACAGACACTTCTCAGAAGAAGATATACAATCAATCAACAAATATATGAAAAAATGTTCAACATCTCTAGCAATTAGAGAAATGCAAATCAAAACTACTCTAAGATGCCGCAGTCCGGCTGCAGCAGAATAAATGGGGGGTGACGAGCAACTTGTGTAGATTGATACAGCAGGAGTGGGAGCCGTTTATTGTAGGACAGGAGGAGTATATATACATTCCACACAGCTTATCTTAATTAACATAGACTAGACACAGCAGTCAACCAATAAGGAATCTCCACACTTAATGGCTCACTGGTGTTACTTCACAAACCACTCCCTCTGCAAAATGCCAGGCGCCATCTTGACTTGTTTACAGACTCTAACACGAAAATTTCATCTCACTCCAGTCAGAATGGCAGCTATTAAGAATACAAACAGGGTTGGGAATGTTGCTCGAGCGGTAGCGCACTCGCCTGTGCGTGCGGCCAGGGTTCGATCCTCAGCACCACATACAAACAAAGATATTGTGTCCACCAAAAACTAAAAAATAAACATTTTAAAAATTCTCTCTCTCTCTCTCTCTCTCTCTCTCTCTCTCTCTCTCTCTCTCTCTCTGTCTCTCTCTCTTTGAAAAAAAGAATACCAACAACAGGGACTGGGGTTGTGGCTCAGCTGTAGAGCACTCGCCTAGCACTTGCAAGGTGCTGGTTTCGATTCTCAGCACCACATAAAATAAAATAAAGGTATTGTGTCCAACCCCAACTAAAAAAAAAATTTTAAAAAATACAAACAATAATAAGTATTGGTAAGGATGTGTGGGAAAAGGCACAATCAATCATACACTGCTGGTGGGACTGCAAATTGGTGCAGCCAATTTGGAAAGCAGTATGGAGATTCCTTGGAAAACATGGAATGGAGCCACTATTTGACCCAGCATTCCCACTTCTTGGTTTATACCCAAAAGACTTAAAAACATCATACTACAGGGACACAGCCACATCAATGTTTATAGCAGCAAAATTCACAATAGCTAAACTGTGGAACCAACCTAGATGCCCTTTAGCGGATGAATGGATAAAGAAAATGTGATATGTATATACAATGGAATATTATTCAATATTAAAAGAGAATAAAATCATGGCATTTGCAGATAATTGTATAGAGTTGAAGAATATAATGCTAAGTGAAATTAGCCAATCCCAAAAAACCAAATGTCGAATGATTTCTCTGATTTAAGGATGCTGATCCATAATATGCTGTGGGAGGGGGATGGGAGGATTAAATGAACTCTTGATAGGACAAAGGGGAAAAGGGGAGGGAAGGGAAGGGAGGGTGCATAGGGTTAGAAAAGACAGTGGAATGTGACGGTCATTATTACCTTAGGAACATGTATGAAGACACAAAGGATGTGACTCTATTTTGGGTACAACCAAAGATATGAAAAATTGTGCTCTATATGTGTAATATCAATTATAATGTGTTCTGTTGTCATGTATAACATCTTAAAATTTTTTTAAAAATTTTTAAAAATTAGAATTTTTAGGGTAAGTTCATGAGTGTATACACACATACACACATATATACTCACATATATAATTATACACAGATAAGCTCATGAATATAGTTATATTTGTATTTATGAGTTATATATGTGCATATATGTGTGTGAATATATATATAATTCCTGCTTGTCTAATGAGAGTTTAGATGGAATCATCTCTCAGGAACAATGTGTTCATTTAGTACCCAAATCTTTGTCTCTTAACATCATTCTCCAATACAGAAATGAAGGTCTGGGGCAGTGAAAATATAAGATGGTTCAAATATTTTCTGCTTCCCAAATAGTAAGGAATTACTCAAATAATGATGTGACCTGTCCAAAAAATTAGAGTAAAGATTTCTGGTCTGGCCACATAGAATGGATATTTCTCTATATACTCTCTACTAAGTACAACCATAAATTCTATAAAATTCATGAGAGGACACCAAGGGACAAGTCTGAAATGTGAAAAGAGAAAAATAAAATGCTTAAAAACTCAATAGATGATGAGTGAATTTAGCAGCAACGTGACTTAGAACCCTTAACCCAAGAATAGAAGGTAGCCCAAGCCCAGAGATTCCTGATACCCAGCATAGCAATAAAACACCTCTCAGGCTTATTAGTTCACAGGATCCGGAGGGTTGATAATGAGTCTTACCTACAACACTAAGCAACTCAAAAGCACTGGCAAGGGGAATAGATCACTAAGTCAAAAGACAATAAGTGGCTAGAGAAACCACTCTTCTTCCCTAACAGACAAGAGATTCCACTTTGTACCACCTACAAACACCAGCTAAGCAGCTAATGCTTCAGTGGCACTGAAAGCATTGTCAAAGAATCATTCCACAATAAAACACCCTGCCTGGAAAAGTTCATCATCTCTACTAGTCCTGAGACCATACTCCCCTACTAGAGAGACCAGTGGGTCAGATGGCTTAAGACAGATACATCCTCAATTATAAGTTCCTAGACCTAGAAGCACATCTTGTCCCCATATGTCAGAGAAACACTTTCCTCAGCTATCTGCATGCAGCCAATATTTCTTTACAAAACAAGCACCTGGGTCAAAAGCACACGTATTCATCCAGGTTGGAGAATCCTTTACTCTCCACCTAGAAACATCACATGGCCTGGGTGGCTAGATGCCATAGAGGATTCATGCTCAAATAAGTCTCTGGCCTTGGAAACAATATTTCTATGGTCAAAGAATCATTTTACCTACATAGAGATACTGAGCAGTCAAGCAACACTATAGTGTGTAGTTTGCCACAATAAGCATGTAGCTCTGGAAGCAAGTTTTGTTATAATGGGATAAAAAATGACTTACCTCACTTAGAACCATCAGGTAGCAAAACGTGGGGAATATCATTCTGCATTCTCAGGCTATACCATGAAAGTGACATAACAGTACCAGATAAACAAAGCAGAATAAAATTTTATTACAAAGGTTATGAAAATTAAGTTGTCATTGGAACTTCAATGCACAAAATATCCGAAAGCCTATATTTTAAACCTAAACTGCATAATAAAATAGAAATTTAAATAGTGCATACACCACTAACTTAATATCCAAAAAATACAAAATATAATTTTTTTGGGGGGTACGGGTACCAGGGATTTAAACCAGGGGCACTTAACCACTGAGCCACATCCCCTGCTCATTTATTATTTTTTTTGAGATAGGGTCTCACAAAGTTGCTTAGGGACTCACTAGGTGGATGAGGTTTTGAATGCTGAATCCTCCTGCCTCAGCCTCCCAGACGTCTGGGATTACAAACATGTACCACCACATCTGGCACAAAAAATAATTTCTAAAAATCATTTGTCATACCAAGAACCAGGAAAATTACAATGTCAAAGAGTAAAAACAACTGAAATTAATATTGAGAAGACACAGATGTCAGAATTATCTGAAAGACACTTTGAAGTAACCACCATAAAAATACTCCATAAAGCAAATACAAATACTCTTGAAACAAATGAAAAAAAAAATCTCATTGAAGAATTAGTAGTCATATAAAAGAACCTACTGGAAATGCTAGAACTGAAAATAAATTAAATTTAAAAATAAAATGGGCCTGTTCAGTAGTAAAATAGAAATGACAGACATTAAAACCAGAGAAATGAAAACTTGTGGTCCATTTGTGTAAAATGAATCAAAATGTATTCTTCTGTCATATATACCTATTTAGAATAAATAGATAAATAAATAAGTGAATTTAACAACAGAAAAATAGATTTTATACCATTTCAAAACTAGACTGAAAAACACATGATCAGAGCCTCAGGTATTTCAGGGGAAAAAAACAAAAGATACAGAAATCCATATTATCAGTGTCCCAGACAAAAACAGAAAAAGAAAAACATTTCAAGAGTTTTTGAATAATTAATGAAAGAACATTTGCCAAGTTTGGTGAAAGACATGAAACATATAAAATATGTTATTGGGCATAATAAAATCAAATTTGAAATCAGTTGTAGAAAAATATGGGAAAATCTCTAGATACTTGGAATCACCACAGTTTTATTGGTCAAAGAGTAAATATCAAAGGAAACAAAAATATATGGATGTATATAAAAATATAATATTAAAATATGAGGGACAGATCTAAAGCAATGATGAGAAGAACTTTTATAGCTCGGAATGTTTACATTAAAAACAGGAGCCTGGTACAGTGAAGCATGCTTGTAATCCCAGTGACTCCTGAGGCTGAGGCAGGAGGATCACGAGTTCAAAGCCAGCCTCAGCAATTTAGTGAGGCCCAAAGCAACTCACCAAGACCCTGTCTCTAAATTAGATACAAAAAGGCTGAGGTGTGACTCAGTGATTAGGTGCCCCTGAGTTTAATTTCCACTACCCATCCCCCCAAAAAAAAAGAAAAAAAAAAGAAAAGAAAGAAAACAAACAAACAAACAAAAACCCTAGAAGGGCCTTAAATCAGCAGCCTTTCTCAAGTAACTATAAAAAAGACAAGCAAGGTAAATCCAACATAAACTAGAGAAAACAAATAAATATTAATGTAAAAGTCATTAATATTCAAAATAGAAAAATAATAGATGAAATGAATAAAACAAGCTTTTTCAAAAATTAATAAAATAATAAAATTATACAACAAAACTGATAAAAATATATTTTTATAAAACCAGCAGTCATGGAACAATGATATTAAGAATGAAATATAGGATGTTACTATAGCCTATTGCGAGTAATGATATTGACCAAATTATATTGCTATATTGTGTACATGGACTAAGATTTTACAACAAATCACATCATTGTGTGTTGTGGCTCAGTGGTAAAATATTTTCTTAGTGTGTGCAAGGCCCTGGGTTCAATTCCTAGCAACACACACACACACACACACACACAAAGGTAATAAGTGAATACTATGAACATTATTCTTTTAAATTAAACAACAAAAGTGGATCAATTACTCCAACTTTACAAACTAACCGAACACAACCAAGATGAATATGATAATCTGAATATTCTAAGAGTGTTAACAAGTTTAAATAGCTACATAAATCTAATAAGTTATATCTAGAGATCCAGTCAGTTTCACTAAAGAATTCAAACAAATATTTAAAGAAAAATAAGAATGAATTTTATAAATCTCTTTCAGAATACAGATGAGGATGGAAACATGCAAATTGACTTTAAGAAGCCAGTATGATTTCAATATCAAAACTAGATGAAAGCAGTACAAAACAAACTACTATGAGAGACTAAATCTTTCATAATACTGTATCTAAAATTTTCAGTAAGATATAGCAAATTGAATATAGCAATGGACAAAAGAATTATATACCATAACAAATTGATATTTTCCCATGCAGGTACACAACGCTTCCTCAACATTAAAAATCAATCAGGAGATATTATATCCCTCTGATTCAAATGTATGATATGTCAAGATCATTGTACTGTAATGTGTAACTAATTAAATCAAAATAAAAAAATAAAATAAAGTAAAAAAATCAATCAGTATGATCAAATATTTCAATATGCTAAAAATTAAACACTTAGCGATCATTTCAATATACACAAAAATATGTGACAAAATTTAATATTAATTTATGATAAAAGTTCTCAGCCATTTAGGAACAGAGAGAACTACCTCATCTTGAAAAATAATATATGCAAAGAAGCCTACAGCAAACTTCATACTGAATGGTGAATAAATGAATACTTTCACACAAAGATCAGAAAAAAGTAAGAATGTCCACTTTCACCACTTTTTTTATTAATACTCTTTTTAGTTGTAGATGGACACAATACCTTTTCTATTTATGTGGTGCTAAGATTGAATCCATTGCCTCACATATGCTAGGCAACCACACTACCACTTAGCCACAACCCTAGCCCTTGCTGCTCTTATTCAACATGGAATTGAAAGTTCTAGTCACAGAATTAAGATAAGAAAGTATAGATCATATAGGTTTGGAAGAAGGAAATTAAACTTGCCCTATGTATATGACATGATTAACTACTCAGAAAATCTCAAATTTTAGCTCTTAGAACTAATAGGTTAATTCAATGAGGTTGTAGGAAAAAGATCAGCAAGCAAAATCTAATGGCAATTTACATGTTCCACAATAAACATACAGAAACAGAAATTTTTTAAAAAAATACCAACTAAGGGAATGCAGTCTTTCCAAAGAAAATTATGCACTCACTTATGAAATATATGTATAGTATGTTCATTCTGAAAATTTCAAAATAATAAAGAAATTAAAGCATACTAAAATAATATGACAGATGTATCACATTAAGGAAATGGAACATGTGTAATTTTCAAATTCATCTATAGGTTTAATGCAGTCATCATCAAAATGTAGTGAGGTTTTATGTAGACATACAAAAGATATTCTAAAATGTATATGGAAAGGCACAGACTCTCTAATAGCTAAAATAACCTTGGTGAAGAATAATTAAGATTAATTACTCTAGTGCATATTAAGGCAAACAATATAGCAACAGTCATCAGGATAGTATGATGTGGAGGGATAAACACATAAATAATTACAACAGAATTGAAACCCAGAAATGTACCCAAAAATATGCCTGATTTTTGACAAAAGTTTAAAGACCCATTAAATATTGAAAGCATAACCTTTTCACCAAATCCATAGCAAAATAAATAATATTAAACCTAAATCTTGACATCAAAAAATTTAACCAAAATTAGAACACAAACTTAAATGAAAAATATAAAGCTATAATACACTTAGTAAGTTAAAAAAGGAGAATATCCTCTGACTCTCTAGAGTTAGGTGAAGAGTTCTTAGACTTGACACCAAAGGCATGATGTATACAAGTATATAATAAGTAATTGGAACTTCATCAAGTTAAAAATTTTGCTATGTGAAAGAACCTATGCATAAGATGAAAGATAAGCCAAACACTGAGATAAGTTACTTCACTGCACATACTCAATAAAATCATTGCATCCAGAATACATAAAGAACTGTAACTCAACAGCAAGAAAATAATCTAATTAGAAAGTGGACAAATGACATGAACAGACATTTGATTAAAGATTCACAAATAATAAATAAGCATATCAAAAGATGTTCAACTACATTGGCTACCAGTAAATACATATTAAAACTATAATTAGATACCATGACAAACTTCTCATAATGACTAAAAAGTATAGGTAAGGATAGAGGAAAAACTAGATTGCTCATATGTTTGCATTTGGAATGTAAATTAGTGCAGTGACTCTGGAAAATATTTTTTTCATTCTTTATAAAATATCCATACAACTGTACAATTGAATTTCATTTCCCAAATTTGTGAAATTTTATGTTTAATAAAATTATATGTACACAAATATTCCTAGGAATTTTACTTCTAGTAGTAAAAAATTTACCTTAATGTCTTTCAACAGATGGACAGTTAAATAGTCTAATATATACTTATCAGCTATGATGGTTAATTTTTGTGTCAACTTGAATGGGCCACCTTGTACTCAGAAATACAGTTAAATATCATTCTGTGCTCTGTGAGGGTACTTCTGGATAAGATTACCATTTAAATCAGTAACCTGAGTAAAGCAGACTGTATTCCCTAACATGTGTTACTCTCACCCAATCAGTTGAAGACCTGAATAGAACACTAAATTGACAACTGGCCCTCCCATGAGTAAGAAGGAATTCCTCCAGCCTCACTGCCTTTAGAATTCATCTGAAACTGTCGTTCATCAGGGTGTTTGTACCAGCCTTTCTCTAGAAACATACTATCAGCTCAACTGTTCTCAGGCTTTCAGACTCCACCGGTAAGTATGTCATCAATTCCCCTAGGTCTCCAACTTGCTGAACTGCATAACTAATGGGGGACATGTCAACCTTCATACTCCTCTAAATCACAATCACAATTTCTAAAAATATCTCTTCTTCCTCCTCTTTCTCCTCCTCCTCCTCCTTTCTTTTCTTCTTCTCCTCACACCCAATGCCTTTTGGGTTCTATTTCTTTTTTTAAGAGAGAGAGAGAGAGAATTTTAATATTTATTTCTTAGTTATTGGCGGACACAACATCTTTGTTTGTATGTGGTGCTGAGGATCAAACCCGGGCCGCACGCATGCCAGGCGAGCGCGCTACCACTTGAGCCACATCCCCAGCCCTTGGTTCTATTTCTTTGAAGAACCAAATACAGATTTGGTAGTAAAACTGGTTCTAAAGGAAAATAATTTTAAGGTAGTTTCTGGAATTATCTGTCTTACCTGATTCACTCTAAATATGCTATATTGATTATATTTTTAGTAGTAAACAGAACTCTGATAGTCCATGGCATGATATAACAATGAAGGTATTCAAAATATCACAATTGGACACTTCAAATCAACTACTTAAAAGAATCAAGGAATTAGATGATTCTATATATTCCATTTTTTTAATATTTATTTTTTAATTGTAGTTGGATATGATACCTTTTTATTTTATTTATTTATTTTCATGTGGTGCTGGGATTGAACCTAGGGCCTTGCACATGACTAGGCAAGTTCTCTACCACTGAGCCACAACCCCAGCCCTATATATTCCATTTTTTTAAAATTTTAATCCAAATAATGAATATAATTATATTGGTTGGATGTTCTTAACACCACTAAAGCGAGAGAAAAAAGGATGAGCAGAGGGATTCAAATTCCAGTTCAAGCCCTGCATAACTGACTTGAATGTTCTCTATGTACACTGAAGGTGACCCTTATCTTCTGTAGCCACAGGGCTGATTGCTGAAAAGTAAAGGCATGATCTTATGCTGTGACTAGCTGGATTACAACAAAAGTTAAACTCCCAGTTTCACAAACTTTCTACTGTGAGGAAAATCATTAGGAAGGATCTTAAAAGTTGGAATGATATGATATGGGAAGACCCCGATGAAACTGGGAACACTGAGCACCTATATTCTGAATAGTCTTGTTGCCAGTGGTAGAGGACTCTCTACCATCAATGGAAGAGGTATACTAACCCCCAGGGGAAACAGACTCTCTCTGTGAGGGGAATAACCCTGAAGAAACTGTAATGGTGGTAATTGGAAAGACAGTAGAATGAATCAGACATATCTTTCCTATTCTCATATATAAATACATGACCAATGTAAAGCCACATAATGTACAACCACAATAATGGGATTGTAATTGTAAAAACTTATACTTATTCTGTGTATGTTTAATATTCCAAAATATACTCTTCTGTTATGTAAAAATAATAATAAAAATTATAGTAATCATAATAATAATAATAGTCTTGTTAAGGAGGTCAGCCTTAAGCCAACATTGTGAAGATTTGGGCCTACTTTTTCTTCTATTAGGTGCAGGGTCTCTATTCTAGTGTCTTAAGTCCTTGATCCACTTTGAGTTTTGTGCAGAGTGAGAAATAGGGGTTTAATTTCAATTTGCTGCTTATGGATTTCCAGTTTTCCCAGCACCATTTGTTGAAGAGGCTATCTTTTCTCCAATTATGTTTTGGCACCTTTGTCTAGTATGAGATAACTGTATAATGGGATGATATCAAACTAAAAAGCTTCTTCTCAGCAAAGGAAACAATCAATAACATGAAGAGAGTATATAGAATTGGAGAAAATGTTTACCACATGCACCTCAGATAAAACATTAATCTCCAGGATATACAAAGAATTGAAAAAAACTTAACACCAAAAAAAAAATGCATATAACCTAATCAGTAAATGGGATAAGGAACTGAACAGACACTTAACAGAAGAAGAAATATGAATGGTCAAACAATATATGAAAAAAATGTTCAACATCTCTAGCACTTAGGGAAAGGAAAATCAAAACAACTCTAGGATTTCACCTCACTCCAGTCACAATGGCAATTTTCAAGAATACAGGCACACAATAAATGTTAGCGAGGATGTGGGTACAAAGGTGTACTCATACATTGCTAGTGGGACTAAAATTTGGTGCAACCACTCTGGAAAGCAGTATGGAGATTCCTCAGAAAACTAGGAATGAAACTACCATTTGATCCAGTTATTCCACTCCTCGGCATATACACAAAGGACTTAAAATCAGCATACTACAGTGATGCAGACACATTGATGTTTATAGCAGCTCAATTCACAATAGCTAAACTACAGAACCAACCTAGGTGCCCTTTAGCAGATGCATGCATAAAGAAAATGTGGTATATAAACTCAATGGAATATTACTCAGCTTTAAATAAGAATGCAATTATGGCATTTGCTGGTAAATGGATGGAACTGGAGGATATCATGGTAAGCAAAATAAGTCAATCCCAAAGAACCAAAGGCCAAATGTTTTCTCTGATGCACAGATGCCAATTCACAATAAGGGGAGGGGGACCCTAGAGAAGAATAGAGGTACTTTGGATTAAAAAGTGGGGATTAAAGGGTGGTGATTTGGTATGGAGGTAAGAAAGATAGTAGAATGAATTGGACATTATTACCCTATGTTCATATATGACTGCATGACCAATATAACTCTAACAGGTACAACCAGAATGAGAAGTTACATTCCATTTATGTATGATGTGTCAAAATGCATTCTTTAGTCATGTATAACTAATTAGAATAAGTAAAAAATAAATTGATAAAATTAAATAAGTTGACTGAAAGCATTGGAAGAAAAAACTGTAAAGGCATCTCCTGGGGAAGTTATGCAAAACAGTGCTGTTGATTCTCAAGAGCCACCCTTATCATCTTTCTTTGTTTTTAGAGCTATTATTAAACTCAAGTCTCAGCAGGCCCCTTAAGTTGATGCATAAAGTGTGACCCATGAAGAGGTATGCCCACTAAAGAACTACTTGAAGTTTCTAATAAATGCAGACAGAAATACAGGGAACATGTGTGGATGTTTAAGGGAGAAAAGTATAAAAGGGAAGTGCTAGTATAGTTGTGGTAATGTACCTCTCTGTATTCGGACTTTCAATGAACAAACCTATATGTGTAAAAATTTAATGGAATTAAATATACAAACATACCATATATAGGCAATAAAAGAAATAAGGACAAATAAATTTGGAGATATTTCAATAAGATCAATGGATTAGTGTATTAAAATTAGGCAAACATTATGGTAATAAACTCTATAATTCCACTAATAAATAGTAAAATTAGTGAATGCAAGTTTGAGAAGAAATAAGATTTGCATACTCCTATGTATTTTCCCCATGAAATTTACCAAGTACAATAGAAAAGATAAGAACTTTACAATGGAGAAATCCTACAGACATTAACACAATTGAATGATTTGAGTTTAAGATTACCAATAAGACATTTTACACAGTGAACAATGACAGATGCAATGACAGTCACTATATCATTGGTTTGGTATTCTTGTCCAAAACATATAGCCCCTCTCTAGTCACTAAAAATTTTTGAAAAACTAAAATTGAAAAGCATTCTACAAAATAATTGATTAAATTCCTTCAAAAATGATTAAAGTCACAGGATGGCTATAAGGACACTAGTATTTTTCAATTATTCTGTATGTATATAATTAGTTAAAAATAAAGTTAATGCAAATGAGATAGCACATTTTCATCAATCTCTAATTTCACTTTCACTCCAATTAATAATTCATTGTTTTAGGGTTGTCGGTCAAAACGTTAAGCTGAAAGATCACAACTCTCCTCTCTTTCTTTTAGTGATAACCCAAATCTATTCATACCTCTTTCTGTGGCTACATTTTTAAAAGTAATGTTTTTTCTCCACATAGCTTATATAATCCAGGAATCGGCACCCAATTTATTTAAGCCAATCAATTTATACCATTCTTTGGTCACAGTGTTTGAATTTGAGATGTACATCTAAGACAAATGAAAGCATAAGACAAAGGAGGTATTCTAGAGGACCAACAATATGCTGGGTGCTTTGGTTTTTCAGAGGCAACTTCCAGCACTTTACAGTGATTCTGATAATTTAAGTGAACTTGAATGAAAATAAGGCTGACACATGGAATAGGAAAAATCCAAGATAATTTATGAGAGTCTGATGAGGAGCCCTGATACTATTGCAGTGCCTAAACCTAGATATTCATTCAGAGCATAGAACTATTCATTTATGTGCACTGATAAATTTCTATTTTCAGTAAGGACACTTTAGGATGGATTCTATTACTTATAACATGAACTGAGAGTTCACATTATTACTATTTCTTTATGAATTCATACATGGTGTTAGAATCTTTTTATAATAATTGCCATAGTGCAATTATCCATTGATTGAAGTTGGCATATAAAATGCAACCCATTTTTTTTATCCTTAACCCTTGTATGTCAGACATTGCCATATGGTATGAAGGGTAGAAAAAAAAATGAAAATAGAGATCTTGATCTCTACGAATGTTCTATACCACAGAAGTTAAGACATTTACACAAATAACTGTAGGGTAGAAAATGGCACAGTCATAACTACCTACAAGTTAAATGCTATAAATTTCATAAAACAAGGGCCTACATATGGTTCAATAGATCAAAAAAGACTAAATGGGAAAAGTGGCATTTGAGTCTGGCCTTGAAAAATGTGTGGAATTTAAGTGGGTGAATATCGAAGAGGGCACTTCAAGAACAAAGAAAAACATTCCCAGAAGCTTAGTGGCTTTCTTGCCAAAGAATAGTTCTGCTATTTTTTCTAGTTTATTTTATATATAAATTTTAATACATGGTAAGTCAACTCTCTCACAGGGTTGTGGAAATAGAGTTAACATATATAAATTCCTTAGTGCCTTATCTAAAGTATGCCATGCTTCATAATAAATGTTGTGAAAACATTTCCATAAAACTTTTCAACATTCCATTAAATAAGTTCTCCAATTTAAGTAGAGTAGCCCCAACAGGTCATTCCAGCAAAAGTTACACTATTTCCTTTGAGGTACTATGTAAGAAAAGTGAAATCTGCAAAATTGGACACAATTGACGTGTAGGGAACAGTGCACAAGTGGAATGCACCAATAGATTAGCTGGATACAAGAATAACTGATCACTCTGAGGTGGTTTGACCCAGCTCTCTTACAGTAAATGATAATAAAAACACCCAAACAAAATATCTTTTGGGAAGTAAAAATGCTAGATCAATAAATATAAATTATATTACTCAGCTCAGGCTACTGCTACAAGTGATAATTTGTGTTTTTTCCTTTTCTTTTTCTATGCAGAACAGCATATATTCCAATGTTAGAAATTATAAAATTCTGTTGACAAGTGGCAAATGAAGTCATGTCTTATATACCCTTGTAATAAATGTCTCTCACTAAATATGTGATTTTCTTATTTCTGAATACCAAAGGGATTTTATAGCTTATCCCACATTGTTCTCATAGAATGGCACTACTAGTATTAGTAGTAGAAAGAGCTAGTGTATTCACAATCAATAAAGAAAACAGAAGAGTCAAATAATATAAACTAAAAATTAAAAATATGAATATTCATCATTTCCCAGAACAATGCATATGTAAATCATTAGTCCTATAGCTACCCAGTAAAAGAGGACTCATTTTACAGATGAAGAAACTGAAGCTTAGGTTAAAAAAAAAACTCTAAAAATTGAGAGTCATTTTCTTTGTACCACACCATGAAAAGTAAGATAAGTATGCTGCTACTTTTAGTTTGGTATGAGACTTAATTATACCAAAATTGGTCTTTATTTTCATCCCATCTTTTCAAGTGTATCATCCTGTTACCCCAAACTGGCTTTTGTCCTCATCACTTGCTTTCAAAGACTATCATCCCGTATTAAGCTGCACATCATTTGTGGTGAATCAAAGCTTAACAGATTACTCATTGCTAATTAAATAGCCTGATTCTGTCCACTGAAGCTAATGCATTAAAGTATTTAATGTTTGTTTGGTAAACTGCTTTACTAAATGCTCCTTTGACTTTTATTGGTAATAAACATTAAGCATTTATGGCCTGTGAAAGCAGCTTCCCATCCAACTTATGCTGTTACTATTTACAGTTTGTTAATGAAATACCATTAACTTTCTTCAAATCAAAAGTTGTTTTTGTTCTCCTCTTTAATTTTTATTGTATGGCACAAAGAATGACTCACTAAAATTTGAATGAGCTATGCTTTTACTACTAGTTTTCTAAAAGCAAACACTTTGCTAACCCAAGCACACTCCAGGATTCAATGACAGACTCCAGACTGGACATAGATCTAACTCCCATTCTTCACCTCACACACTCTTCTAGCTGCACTGTGATCTCACTTGGGTACATCCAAGTTTCAGCACTAATAACAAAGTCAAAGAATTCTGACTTTCTCACTTTTTACTGATTTGACTCTTCTTTATCTGAATTTGTCATTTAACTCTCCTGGATACAGATTATTTTTAAATTATATTTTGATTAATATGCATTAATTGTACAGATTTCTTAAAGTATGATTAACTTTTATCTTCAGGTTGAACTCCTCCACTAGGTAAGACTGAGAAAAGAGTTTAGGACTTATGAACGAGGTCCTTAATATTTTTGTGTGTGTGCTCTGGGGATGCAACACAGAACTTCACACATGCTAGGCAAGTGCTTACCACTGAGCTACCTCCCCAGCCCTCAAGGGTCCTGAAACTTTAGAAATTAAATTGAAGCATATGAGCATACCTTCTTAAATTTTCTTAGTCAAGTATAGAAGACGTACAATTACTTCATTTGTGAGCCACTTAATGGATTTTTTCAAATATAACTAGAAAAGGAATATTTAATCCCAAGTATTCCAACTCTTCTTTAAACTTTATTCCTGTGCTCATTTTAAAATTTTTCAATCTTGATTCAATAATGCATATTTTAAGTTGACCACTGATATGCTCAAAATGAGGAAAGAAGGCTAATTTGAAAATGCTGATGAATTCCTCTTTTGAGGTTACCTTCATGCCCAGTTACTCAATAGGCAGTAGCATCTGGGAATTTTCTGACCTTTCAAGGAAGCCACCTATAACATAAAATACAGATGAAAGAAAAGCACATTCCCTAATGTGTTATGTCAATGCTCAAAGAGAATGTCAAAAGACCTGTGAAAACCAAATGCCTTGTTCTATAATTCAGTTAATTCTACACTTTTGAGAAGACAGACACACATTTGGAAAGCTGGTTTTACCTGTGTTTACATTCTGAATGTTTGAAAGATAATTTATTTAACAGAAATATTTCAGTCCAAATTTCACCTGTGTCTTTTGGAAAGAATTACAGTAGTTGCAAACATCCATTGATACTGAGAATGAATTATTTGTATTGATAATAGAGAGGGGACAATCTATTCTGGGAATACCAAGTACTTGTCTGGGCATTTATAAAGTGCCTTTGTCTGTTATGCTCTAGTTATTTGATATTTAAAACAAAGCAAAGACATTCAGGAGTGGGAACAAAAAGTCATATATTTTCTTATTGAACACAATTCAGATTTGTGAGGAAGCTGTCCTTGCTTTGTGTTAGTCGTGAGATGTAGCTTCCTTTAGGCATTTAGATATAAATTATATGTGTAGTGGGTGTTTGTTTTGCTTTAAATGCAAGTTAGGAACAACAAAACATAAGTATTTTCTATTGCTGTCAATTTACATGATAAACAGTCCTGAGGTAATCATTTATATCTCTTCACCAATCAAAAATGAAAACTAAATATATGTCAAGAACCAAAACTTGTGAGTTGATTTATTTTATTTTGTGTTGCTATTTAAATTTTGAAATTAAACTTCTTTTATCTTTATATTTAAGAATAGTGTCATGTTGGTAATGCAAAGAGTTTTGAATTTAGGGGTTTTAGGATTAGGAACACTCAACCTGTAATATTATTATTTGTAGCTTACATGTGGGTAAACTTAGTGACTTAACCAAAACACACTGTTAGTCTAAAACAAGGTTGGAATTTTAATTCATGCAAGTTGTTTCTGGTGTAAAGTCTGTTCTCGTATTCATAACTTATTACTTTTGAAAATTTAGAGAATTCAAATAAGTCAAAAATTATTATTAAATCATACTTAGTTCCACCTATCAGGCATAGACATTGTTAATATTTTTGTTTTATTTGCTGAAAGGAACATTATTTAATAGCATAACATAATTCATTTAATAGACAAATACCCTAAATGATACATGATGAACAGCTAGCCAGGACAAATACAACTATATATCATAATCCATAGTGATCATGTGGTACTTATTGTTTGATTTACTACTTATGCTTATGATGCAATTTTTATAGTCAAATTATTTGTTACTTTGACTCTATGTATCTAAAACCTTAAAAAATAGTGAATATTCCAATAAAGGGATTAATTTCATAAATGTTTATAGGTATACACACTATATAAGAATTTTATCAAAAAAGCCCAAAAATGTTTTCTAAACAAAATGAAGGGTGTGACTCAGTGATAGAGTATATATTTAGCATATGTAAAAATCTCATTTCCAAACACCATACCAAAAAAATGAAAATGAATTATCATCCTGATGTAATTCTTAGCAGAGGTATGGGAAGCTAAGCATTATTATTTTTTAAAAGAGAGAGTGAGAGGGAGAGAGAGTGAGAGAGAGAGAGATTTCAATATTTATTTTTTAGTATTTGGCAGACACAACATCCTTGTTTGTATGTGGTGCTGAGGATCGAACCCAGGCCGCACGCATGCCAGGTGAGCGTGCTACAGCTTGAGCCACATCCCCAGCCCAAGGGAAGCTAAGCATTAAATGATATAATTATGGATTTTTTTCAGGGATAGCAAGAATAAAAATAAGAAGGTATGATTATTCAGCTAGCTAAAAGTAAGTGAAAATGACAAGAAGATCTGACCCAAACAACCCATCTTTTCTCCTAATCCTTTTTTTATTGTGGTGCATGGGGATTGAACCCAGGGCCTTGTGCATGCAAGGCATACACTCTACCAACTGAGCTATATCCCCAGCCCCCATAATTATTTGAGGTAAGCTACAGGAGTCTGAATCTTGCATTGACAATAGATGAATACAAATTTTATTTGGATGAAGATGTTTCCCTGGATTAATGTTTCTGGTGATATAGATAAGTATAGACTGATAATGGCTCATGAGACAGAACATTAAAAATGCTGGATTAATTATTCAAAGTATATTAAAATGCTGCTAAAGCCTGAATGTATTCCTTGACTTTTGGCCTCATTCCTCAGCTTCAAAGCTGACATTGTTAAGCCTAGTCCCTCTCATGCTGACATGTCTCTAGATGTTTGTCTTTTGCCTAACTTTTCTTTAATAAGTATTCTTCTGATTACATTGGTCCTACCTACATACTCCAGGATGATTCCCCATATGAAGGCTGATTAGCAATTATATTTTGATCTGCATCTTTCATTTTCCTTTGCCATATAACCTATCATATTCTTATATTCCAGAGATTAGAAAATGGAAA
This sequence comes from Callospermophilus lateralis, assembly GCF_048772815.1. Classification (NCBI taxonomy): domain Eukaryota; kingdom Metazoa; phylum Chordata; class Mammalia; order Rodentia; family Sciuridae; genus Callospermophilus; species Callospermophilus lateralis. Next base: position 104,036,813 of record NC_135325.1, read on the forward strand.
TCTTTGTGTATCCATTATGATAACTACAAGAAGACCAAAAAATATATGCATACATAAATATGTCTACTTGCAGCAGACTGCTGTCCTCTGAGTATCTGAAAATTTTGGTTGCCTGGCATTTTTTAATTTAATGTCATTGCACACTAGAAGTAAGTAATAAAGTCCAAAGAACTTGTAAAATGGGAAGATAAAGGATACTACTGCATAAAGCCAAATTACTGAAAACTTTATTGAAAGAAAGAACAAGAAAACAATTTGACTACCAGGAAACTCACAGATTTAGACACATCTCAGTGTATATGAGAAAAAAAATATATGTATGTATATAAATTTTTGAAAGTTCTTAACCACAAGAAAATATTCTCAGTTTGTCTTTTAAAAATGAAAACCAGAAAGCTTAAAAGTATTTTTCAGATCATATGGTTTCCAGGCATCTGGTTTAAACAAATACAAATATTCACTAAAAGAAAGTAATTTAATTCTAGACCTCAGATATTCCTACAAATTTCCAATAATCATTCACTTAAAACAAAAAGATAACTACCAAAGTGAGAAACTACCAAAGAAAAACTATCAAGAGTTAGATTCAGTGTCAAAAATAAAGTACAAAACCAGATTCAAAGATTAAATATTTCTAGAATGGCATAATAAAGGGATCAGAAATCATCTACCACAAAACAATGAAAATGCTAACAGAACAGTACAGAATTATCAAATCCTATCATTTCAGGATTTTAAACATCTTCCTATTGCATAAAACAAATTGAAAGATATATATTCAAGAAAAAGTACTGAGTATCAGTACTTTATAAGAGTATGTAATGCTTTAAGGAGCTTCTCTAATCCCTCCATCCCACACCAATTATAATAGTGAGTAATTCAAATGGGTTTAACAAATACTTAACTTTTCTGCCAGAGGAGTTGGACATGATTTGGGATGGAACAAAAGATTTCCATGTGTCGGATCATAGTATAAAGCATGATCATGTTGGCAAGCAATTGAAAAAGGCAAATGGCACAGAAATCTTGGGATTGCAATACTGGTTCATGCAACAAACATATAGCAGATGAGCCAGAAAATTAACAGGGATATAGATAAATAGACAACAATAATGAGCCTTGAATTCCCAAATATTTCCACTTTTTTGGAAGGCTACAAAAACTAGAAAGGGCCCTGGTGAACTATTGATCCCTGGCTGAACACAAGGCCTTGTGAATGCATAAAGTTAAGTTAGGGGCACACTTATAAATTGTTTAAATGTGTGGGATTTTAATGATTTCTCAAGCTTAAAAGTGATCGCTGGAAATGGTGGAAGCTATATTGGCTAAAAGTAATAAAGACCAATATCTGCCCAGTTACAGGCTAACCACTAAAATATCCTGGTCCAGGTATTCCCTGTATAAAGGAATGATTATAATAAAAATGAAAATATTAAATAGTGTATAGAAATCATGGGCTACATACTGTAAGAGAGACTACACAGAATCAATCAAGGGATGAAATTAAAGATAAAATAATGAAAAAATAGGGAGCAATCACAATATATAGTTGCTGCAATGCTTTTTCCAAAAAGATCTATTTTCCAAAAAATATATAAAACATGCAGATAAACTGTGAAGTATGACCTAGGCACAAGGGTAAATTTAAAAAAAAAGAAATAGGGGTAGAAATTTAATAGAATCTGTGTTTAGCAAGAAAGTGGGAAACAGCAGAAAAAGACCTCAAAATGTTATTAGAAATGTGGTTAAATAATGAAAGAAAAAGATTAAAGAAATAAAGAATAATGAAAATGACTTAGCAAATACCAAGATACCAATAAAGATACATAAATTATAAAGAATAATATAAAAATAACAAATGAAAAAAAAAACTTAAAAGGCTCACTAGCATATTTGAAGAGAGAATAAAAGAATTTGAATAAAAAAATAGAGTATATCCAATCTGAATGAAAACTACAAGAAATGAAGACTCAGAGATCTGTAGGATATTATCAAATATACAAACATATATATATAATTAGAGTCTCAGAAAGAAGTAAAACCACCATTTTAAGAAATATCTGGGGAGATCCAACATGGCTGCGGGCAGGGAGGCAGCACTTTCAGTACCTCCTCAATAACGGGGTCAGAGAGACTCATTGATATGCTTAGATTCTACCTGCTGAGAAACTTCTAGCAAAATTCCACTGAAGAGAGATCGGCTGAGAATTAGTAGGATTTTTGGAGGTGACAGTTTGCCCCAGACGAGTGAATCTCCGCCACGCAGCGAGGAGGTCCAGATCTGCCGGCCACCGCCCGTGCGACTCGGTGACCATCTGCCGCCCGCCCATGCAGAGGCCCCGGGCCGCATGACCCGGTGACCGGCGGGGGCAGCCCCGGCCCGCACGACCTGGCGACCAGCCTCTAAGGCGCAGCTCAGCAGGAACGGTGCAGGGACTCTAGGAAGAGGTCTCCAGCCAAGCCTTCATGAAATAGCGAACCAGGAACTGAAACCAACCAGAGACAGACCAGTCCCACCCCTCCCTTCGGACACTCCAGCAAGGAGCCTGGGACCCGCCATAGCAGAGAGGTGATGTCACTGGAGCTCGGCCGATGGAATTTCTTCCCAGCGGAATCCACTTTAGCAGGTGTGTGACTCTCACCCCTTCCAGATACAAGCAGCCAGGAAACCTCGGGAATCTCTCTGGGAGCGTGTCTGTAGGGAAGCAGAGGGGATTCCCGATCCCCAACCCCCCTTACCACCAGCTGCGACACCCAAGGTCTTAGCCGCCAGTTTCTGGGGGCGTGCCCACCAAAGGGGTCCAGAAAAATTAAACTGTTGGTTCCCAGATTACTGCACCACAGCACTAAGGCTTAGATGAATGACAGAGAGAGTGCTCAGTCGTTTGGGAAATAGGACACACGGTGTGGCTGCAAGTGTAACCAGATCCTTGGGGAACGGCCTCTGGTGAACAGGACCTGGCTGGCTGGCTGGCAGGAGGAAGGGGGGAGGGACCAGAGAAGTGAAATGGCTCTGGACTAACAGGATTGAGAGACTCCCAGGAGCAGCCTTACAGGGATTGCTGTCCACACATAGAGGGCAGAAGCTCGGCTCGGAAGGCACAGCTCTGCCTACTGGAAGAGAAGAAAATGGATCTCTAAGACTTCAATTTTTTCTTTTTTTTTCCTCTCTCTTTGTTCTTTTCTCCCCTTTCCCTTCTTTCTTTCTTTCCCTTTTCAAGTTTTATTGTTCTTTCCATTCTCCTCTAGTCTATCTATCTTTCTCTCCTTCTTTCTTTTTAAGAGCACCCTCCTTCCCCAACCCCCCAACTTTCATCCCAAGCATTATGTCTTCCATTACGTGTAATTGTCTAAATGCAAATAGGTGAAGGTTTCAAGGCTGTCTATAGGGCTCCTAAAAACCTAGCTACTACCAAACACCCTGATCCAATCGCTTGTTAGTATCCCCCTTCAGTAGAGCAATCTTCTAAAGTAGCCAAGACATACTAACCCTCATACCATCATAGCACCTAACCTAAACATAAAGTCCTAAGAACAAACAACAAATCACTATATGCATACAGAATCCAGAAGCCTTTTATGAATTGAATGAATCAGCTTTAAAGTACAATAAAGCCCAACATTTCTAGGCATAGTCTCCCACCACAAAGGAGAGACAACAGAGATATACAAAACCAAAACAAATTTATAGGAGAAAGCAGAAACACAGCAGTCAAACAGAGCTGGAAAGTAACATTAACAACATGAAAAAAACAAGGGAAAAAAGGATTACAAACAATGCAGGACAACGTAAATCTACAGGAGGACCTAGAGGTATCAGAAAAATGGGCAGAGAAAGAACTCAAGGCATACCTAACTTAGATGGAACGGAATACTAGACAAGACATGAGACAGCAAGTCCAAGCAATGAAAGTATATTTTGAAAATGAATTAAATAAACAAATTCAAATGGCAAAGAACGAGCTCTACCAGGAGATAGAGATTTTTTTAAAAAAATTAAACAGTAATCCTAGAAATGCAGGAAACCAAAAACCAAATTAAAAACTCAAACGAGAATATTACAAATAGACTAGATCAAATAGAAGTCAGAAATCAGATAATGAAGACAAAGTTTATCAACTTGAAAAGAATATAGTCAACACAGAAAGGATGCTTAAAACTCACAAGCAATCTATCCAAGAAATATGGGATGTCATAAAAAAAACAAACTTGAGAGTCATTGGGATAGAAGAAGGTATAGAGGTTCAAACCAAAGGAATGAACAACCTATTAAATGAAATAATCCTAGAAAACATCCTAGATATGAAAGATGGAATGGATTGCCAAATCCTGGAAGCCTACAGGACCCCAAACATTCAATAGACCAACACCAAGACACATAATTATGAAGATATCCAACATACAGAACAAGGAGAGAATATTAAAAGCTACAAGAGAAAGGAGGCAGATTACATTCAGGGGTAAACCAATTAGGTTAACGGCTGATTTTTCATCACAGACGTTGAAAGTGAGAAGATCCTGGAACAACCTATTTCAAACGCTGAAAAATAATGGATTCCAACCAAGAATACTGTATCCAGCAAAATTAAGCTTCAGATTTCACAATGAAATTAAAATATTTCATGATAAACAAAAGGTAAAAGAATTCGAAACCAGAAAACCAGCACTGCAAGGCATTTTGAGCAAAACACTACAAGAAGAGGAAAGGAAAAACAGCACCCAAAACTAACAGTGGGAGGTATCTCAGTAAAGGGGGAGAAAATTAACCAAAGAGAAAAAACTAGCCAAACTAAAATAAATAAATGAATAAACATGACTGGAAGTACAAACCATATTTCAATAGTAACCTTAAATGTTAATGGCTTAAATTCACTAATCAAGAGACATAGGCTAGTAACCTGGATTAAAAAAAAACAGATCCAACAATAAGCTGCCTTCAGGAGACTCATATGATAGGAAAAGACATACACAGGCTGAAGTTGAAAGGTTGGGAAAAATCATACCACTCACATGGCCATCGGAAGCAAGCAGGAGTGGCCATACTCATATCGAATAAAATCAACTTCAAACCTAAGTTAATCAAAAGGGATAAAGAAGGACACTATATACTGTTAAAAGGAACCATCCACCAACAAGACATAACAATTATCAATCTGTATGCACCAAACAATGGTGCTGCAACGTTCATAAAACAAAATCTCCTCAAGTTCAAGAGTCAAATAGACCACAACACAATAATTATGGGTGACTTCAACACACCGCTCTCTCCATTAGACAGATCCTCCAGACAAAAGCTGAATAAAGAAACTATAGAACTCAATAACACAATCAATAACCTAGACTTAACTGACATATATAGAATATATAAACCATCATCAAGTGAATACACGTTCTTCTCAGCAGCACATGAATCTTACTCAAAGATCGACCATATATTATGCCATAGGGCAACTCTTAGTAAATATAAAGGTGTGGAGATAATACCATGCACCTTATCTGATCATAATGGAATGAAACTGGAAATCAATGATAAAAGAAGGAAGGAAAAATCCTGCATCACCTGGAAAATGAACAATATGTTACTGAATGATCAATGGGTTACAGAAGACATAAAGGTGGAAATCAAAAAATTCTTAGAGATAAACGACAATACAGACACAACATACTGGAATCTATGGGACAAAATGAAAGCAGTTTTAAGAGGGAAATTCATTTCCTGGAGTTCATTCCTCAAAAAAAAGAAAAAAAAACAAATAAATGAACTCACACTTCATCTCAAAACCCTAGAAAAGGAAGAGCAAAACAACAGCAAATGTAGTAGAAGACAAGAAATAATTAAAATCAGAGTGGAAATCAACGAAATTTAAACGAAAAAAAACATTGAAAAAATTGATAAAACTAAAAGTTGGTTCTTCAAAAAAATAAATAAGAACTATAGACCCTTAGCCATGCTAACGAAGAGAAGAAGAGAGAGAACTCAAATTACTAACATATGGGATGAAAAAGGCAATATCACAATGGACACTACAAAAAAACAGAAAATAATTAGAAAGTATTTTGAAACCCTATATTCCAATTAAATAGAAGACAGTGAAGATATCGATAAATTTCTTAAGTCGTATGATCTGCCCAGATTGAGTCAGGAAGACACACACAATTTAAACAGACCAATAACAAAAGAAGAAATTGAAGAGGCCATCAAAAGACTACCAACCAAGAAAAGCCCAGGACCGGATGGGTATACAGCTTAGTTTTACAAAACCTTCAAAGAAGAATTAATACCAATACTTTTCAAGCTATTTCAAGAAATAGAAAAAGAAGGAGCTCTTCCCAATTCATTCTATGAGGCCAACATCACCCTGATCCCGAAACCAGACGAAGAGACTTCAAAGAAAGAAAATTACAGACCAATATCTCTAATGAACTTAGTTGCAAAAATCCTCAATAAAATCCTGGCAAATCAAATACAAAAGCATATCAAAAAAATTGTGCACCATGATCAAGTAGGATTCATCCCTGGGATGCAAGGCTGGTTCAATATACAGAAATCAATAAATGTTATTCACCACATCAATAGATTTAAAATAAGAACCATATGATCATCTCGATAGATGCAGAAAAAGCATTCAACAAAGTACAGCATTCCTTTATATTCAAAACGCTAAAAAAACTAGGGATAACAGGAACTTACCTCAACATTGTATAAGCTATATATGCTAAGCCTCAGGCTAGCATCATTCTAAATGGAGAAAAACTGAAGGCATTCCCTCTAAAATCTGGAACAAGACAGGGATGCCCTCTCTCACCACTTCTATTCAATTTAGTTCTTGAAATACTAGCCAGAGCAATTAGACAGACAAAAGAAATTAAAGACATAAAATAGGAAAAGAAGAACTTAAATTATCACTATTTGTGGATGATATAATTCTATACCTAGAAGACCCAAAAGGGTCTACAAAGAAACTACTAGAACTAACAAATGAATTCAGCAAAGTGGCAGGATATAAAATCAACATGCATAAATCAAAGGCATTCCTTTGATTTATCAGCGACAAATCTTCTGAAATGGAAATGAGGACAACCACCCCATTCACAATATCCTCAAAAAAAATAAAATATTTGGGAATCAACCTAACAAAAGAGTTGAAAGATTTATACAATGAAAACTACAGAACTCTAAAGAGGGAAATAGAAGAAGATCTTAGAATATGGAAAAATATACCCTGTTCATGGATAGGCAGAACTAACATCATCAAAATGGCGATATTACCCAAAGTTCTCTACAGGTTTAATGCAATGCCAATCAAAATCCCAACGGCATTTCTTGTAGAAATAGATAAAGCAATCATGAAATTCATATGGAAAAACAAAAGACCCAGAATAGCAAAAGCAATTCTAAGCAGGAAGTGTGAATCAGGAGGTATAGCGATACCAGATTTCAAACTATATTACAGAGCAATAGTAACAAAAACAGCATGGTACTGGTACCAAAACAGGCAGGTGGGCCAATGGTACAGAATAGAGGACACAGAGACCAATCCACAAAATTACAACTTTCTTATATTTGATAAATGGGCTAAAAGCATGCAATGGAGGAAGGATAGCATCTTCAATAAATGGTGCTGGGAAAACTGGAAATCCATATGCAATAAAATGAAGCTGAACCCCTTTCTCTCGCCATGCACAAAGTTAACTAAAATGGATCAAAGAGCTTGATATAAAATCAGAGACTCTGCATCTGATAGAAGAAAATGTTGGCTCCGATCTACATATTGTGGGGTCGGGCTCCAAATTCCTTAATAGGACACCCATAGCACAAGAGTTAATAACAAGAATAAACAAATGGGACTTACTTAAACTAAATTTTTTTTTCTCAGCAAAACAATTAGAGAGGTAAACAGGGAGCCTACATCCTGGGAACAAATTTTTACTCCTCACACTTCAGATAGAGCCCTAATATCCAGAATATACAAAGAACTCAAAAAATTAAGCAATAAGAAAACAAATAACACAATCAACAAATGGGCCAAGGACCTGAACAGACATTTCTCAGAGGAGGACATACAATCAATCAACAAGTACATGAAAAAATGCTCACCATCTCTAGCAGTCAGAGAAATGCAAATCAAAACCACCCTAAGATACCATCTCACTCCAGTAAGATTGGCAGCCATTATGAAGTCAAACAACAACAAGGGCTGGCGAGGATGTGGGGAAAAGGGTACACTTGTACATTGCTGGTGGGACTGCAAATTGGTGCGGCCAATTTGGAAAGCAGTATGGAGATTCCTGGGAAAGCTGGGAATGGAACTTGACCCAGCAATTGCCCTTCTCGGACTATTCCCTGAGGACCTTAAAAGAGCATACTATAAGGATACTGCCACATCAATGATCATAGCAGCACAATTCACAATAGCTAGACTGTGGAACCAACCCAGATGCCCTTCAATAGATGAATGGATAAAAAAATGTGGCATTTATATACAATGGAGTATTATGCAGCACTAAAAAATGACAAAATCATGGAATGTGCAGGGAAATGGATGGCATTAGAGCAGATTATGCTAAGTGAAGCTAGCCAATCCTTAAAAACAAATGCCATATGTCTTCTTTGATATAAGGAGAGCAACTAAGAATAGAGCAGGGAGGAAGAGCATGAGGAAAAGATTAACATTAAACAGAGACGAGTGGTGGGAGGGAAAGGGAGAGAGAAGGGAAATTGTATGGAAATGGAAGGAGACCCTCATTGTTACACAAAATTTCATATGAGAGGCTGTGAAGGGAAAGGGGTGGGGGAAACAAGGAAGAGAATTGAACAACAGTAGTTGGGGTAGAGTAGAAGATGGGAGGGGAGGGGAGGGGGGATAGTAAGGGATAGGAAAGGTAGCAGAATACAACAGTCACAAATATGGCATTATGTAAAAATGTGGATGTATAACCGATGTGATTCTGCAATTTGTATTTGGGATAAAAATGGGAGTTCATAACCCACTTGAATCAAATGTATGAAAGATGAGATATCATGAGCTTTGTAATGTTTTGAACAACCAATAAAAAATATAAAAAAGTAATATCTGAAAACTATAATTTTCATGAAAATCAAAATTACATGTAAGGAACACAAGAAGCTCCAAGTAAAATAAATGCAAAGAGACATACAGTTAAACACGTAATCAAAATGTTTAAAGTCAAATCAAAGAGAAAATCTTGAAAGCACCAAGAAAAATCAACTTATCACATATAAGGAGACCCACTAAAATGAATAGCTCATCTTTTATTAGACACAGTGGAGACTAGTAGGAAACAAAAACTGACAAATAGAATTTTATATACAGAAAAACTTCACTTGAAAACTGAGCTACAATAAAAACTGAGATGGATATGCTAAAAACCCTGAATTGATTATTTTCTAATGCATACATAAATTGAAATATTGCATTGTACCTCATACATACATAGAAAAATGTGTGGTTTTGGTGTAATATTACTTCATTACTGCATCAAAGATATTCTATTTATTGAATAGAAGTTATGGTTATCAAACCTTAACAAGTATTTTCATACTTACAAAGAGTTCTCTGAATATTGGTTACACTTTGTTCAAAATCATTTAAGAATTTCAATAGATACTGTGAGTGCATACGCACATGAACACACACACACACACACAAATTTTGAACTTCAACTACTGTGAGTAGAGTAACAAGATGCAGAAAGGATTATCTTGAAAGTGTGAGTGTGGCTTCTAATGGAGTGAAACTCAATGAGATTGAGAGGAGGATGACATGCTTTTTGAGAAAATATTTTGCCATAATATTAATACATTTAAAAATATGAAAAGGAAAATAAAATTCAAATTGACAATATCAGTAAAAACTTTTGTTCCAAGCTCAAAAAGTATCTCACAGCTGTAGAAATATTTTCTTAGATAATCATATTGTGGTTTACAAAGAAGTAAATTTACTATGTTAAATATCCCAGATTTGTTAACCTAATAATGTAACTGTGAAGGAGTTTGAAGGAAATGTTATGGCTAAAAATAAGACCCTATATAAACACATTCAGGAAAATACCACTAGGATGGCATTAAAGAGAGAGAGAACTAAGATGCTGACTTAAGAATATAACTATGAACCAATAATAATTTCTATGCTTATGTCAGGTTTAATCTTTTTATAATTTACATGAATAAAATATTTCCCTTAATTTAAATAGATGTTGTTTTGTAGAAAAAATATTTTTGAAAATTATTTTATAGATCCATCAGTAAAATCAAAATAACCCATAGGGCAATAAATATTTTAAAGCAATACTATTAGTTAAATTTAGTATCATCTTTCATGCTTGAATGTTTTCTTGTTTGTATGATGAATTTGATAATCATGCTAGCTTTCATTCTTAAGTGAAATTTTGATGGGGAAGTTATAAATGGATAGATACATAAGGCTATCAGAATTAGAAGTTGAGTTAAAATCTACTTGAAAATCCAAACATGCCTATTACTTATACTACTGGCCTACTTAACTAAAGAAATAAATAGCCAATTAATTTCTAAATTTACATAATGGATCACTCAATGAATATTCAACAATTAAGTGATATGGTATATGGATATAATCCTGATAACAGGCCATTATATTATCTATTTTCACATTTTATTTTACTTCTTATAGCAAGTCACAATATCAATTAATAGGTTATTCCTGGAGTCTAGCACCAGATAAATCTACAAATCCAATTAAATATACTAATTTCTTATAAAATTAAATTTAAGAAGACATTTTTAGTTTAAAACTTGTCAAATAATTAGTTTGATCATATACTTTACCTTCCAGATTTTGTATCATAATGATTCAAAATGGTCTGCAAAGTAAATCACTCCTTTTTAAACTTTTTGAAAATAACTTTGGGAACAGGACTACATGCAGTTCATAAACACTACCATCAATATTTCAACATATAACTTATATAGAGAATCATTACTGATGGTTGGGGATATAGCTCAGTTGGTAGCATGCTTGCCTCTCGTGCACAAGGTCCTGAGTTCTATCCCTAGAGAAACACACACATACACAACTTAAAAGAATCATTACTGAAATTTTTCCTTCCAATTTAATCCTACTCAGTTTATTTTCCTGACAAATTTAATTTTTACACTTCCATCTCTCACTTTATTTCAGTTTATATGTAAAACATAAATAACTTCACAACTTCAATCCACAAATTTTTCTTCTGTTTAGCTGTTGATACAAATATTGATTTTTCAACAATACTATATTTTCCTAAGGATAGGACAATTTATTTAATCATGTAATTCTGTTGATTAACTTAAAGAACTCTAATATTTCTCTATGTGTTATGTACTAAACTCTGGATTAACCATGTCACAAATGGATATTGATATAATAAGAAGGAAATAAAAATATATGACCATCCTGAAAATAAATCAAACCATCTTCTGTCCCTTGTATAAATTATAATCTTCCTTAAACCAAGCCATTGTTTTTAGAAAATACAAAATATATCTAAGTTATATTGTTAGGTATATTCTTTGAAATTGTTCATCATAAGATACAAGAAGATGTTTTAAAGATGTTTTCAATTTAACTGCACTTCAATTTGTTTCTTTGGCTTGTTGAGTAATCTGTTCCATAATGTGTTTTTATAATTGAGGGAGATGAAAAGTAAAATTGATAAAGATGCATAATTGGTTTCTCTTTTTATAGGGAACTTCTGTTCAAATTTTTATGCTGTCTTCCTGTAGAATGTTAAAATTCAAACAAGAGTTTACAGATGGTATTTAAAATGTTTTTCTCTGAACTGTTTCAGTCCTCAGTATTATGTTCTATGTTTTACAAGAAACAATTAGAATCTTGAGAAGCAAGATAATGTTGACATGGGTTGGTTTTCTTTCTAGCTTGAATAAATGGAACATAAATGGACATTTTAGAAGCCATTCACATGACTTCAGTTATAATCAAACACTTTATTCAATCCACAGAAATGTGGATGAGATCTCACACAAGTATTTTGAAATTCAAGAAAAAATAGATTTCCCAAATAACAAGCATCTTTAATTTTAGAGATTTTCAAGAGGGACATCTATGCATTAAATGATATTTCAATTTAAATATATACATGTGTTCATACTTGGCCTGAGTATACCTGGACTTCTATACACAACTGAAAATACACTTATAATTTGATAATTCCCTCTTATTTCATAATTACTGGCCCAGAAAATTCAAATAATTACACAAATAATCACCCCAATTAAACAGGTAATTAAAGTATAAATCAAAGATCCCTGAACTTGGTTTTTAACACGTCTTTGTCCTGGAATATTTCAAAATATTCAAAACAAATTAATTTGAAATCACATAAATCATATAAATAGATTATAGATGGAAGATGAAATGGATGAATGGACAGATGTTGAAAGTATTTTCATGATAAATAAAAGTTATAGTGTACTATAGCCCCTAGTGAAGTCTTTTGAGGGACCTAACTAAATAATCCACACTAGACAATCCTTGACTCAATTAGACAGATAAAAATAGCATTGTACATAAAATAGAACGATTTAGCACAGGTCAATCAAGTTCGTGTGGTAATTCCTTATTCTCACATAAATAATCTTAGTTCCTACTGTGAGAGATAAAGTAGGTGCTTTGGGTGGAAAAGAGTATATGCAAAAGCCTTTTTCTGATCTTTCAGGAGTGTGTATTTGTTGTAGAGACAGGGCATGCACACACGTGCATACACACAAACAGAATTCAAATTCAAAGTTTCTTAGCCAAACTATATACAAATGTGAAAAATTATGATGACCGTTTGGTGTCTGCATTAACCAGAATGTTCTTATTTTCATGATTTTTATTTCTCTGCTCAAATGAAGCACAAGTAATATTTTGACATAATTAAAAGAAAGAGGCATGAAGGAAAATTTTAATTTCCTAGAATTCACATTATAGGTGGATTTTTTGTACTATGCTTATATTTTGCCTTAATCTCATATAATTAACTTATCATTTTACAAAATTAAAGACATTCATATGTATTTTCTTGGCCAAAACTTATTATGTTTCCTTGGGTTTGATTTTAATTATTATAAAGTAGCATTTGATGACTCTTTGGTGGGGAAAACCCCCACTATGAGCATGACTGATTGTTAAGTCATGGTACTTAGGTGGTTTTAAACATTAGCTAGTGCTTTATGATGAATAACTGTTAAATAAAGTTTTGAGGACCACTGGTTTTTAAACTTAATCATACTGTTAAAAAAGGAAGCAGTAGCAAAGGAGTGAGCTAATTGTAAGATGTGGCTAAAAGAAGCTAATCTATTCTTAACCTCACTTCATAAATGACAGCAAAATTAAATGGAGACAATCATGAATCACAGGAGGATGAGAGTTGGATAACTAATTGGCCTATTTTCTGTGCTGTCAGAATCCTCTCAAGTAATTTTCTTCAATTATAACTGCAAATCAGCATGCTATTTCCTCCACATGAACTATCCATTGCCTAAAGACTAACTAGGTATCCTGGGATAACTCATGATGAATTGTTGTAGAGTATTTTCCACTAGTGAATTATTATAGAAGTTCACAGTGAAGAGTATTAAAACTCTCTAAAATTCTATATTGAAAAAAAATCATTACATGCAAAGACTTCCTATTTTGATCATTAGCACAAATTAGATAAATCATGAACAAATCCTATGAAACAAAACAAAATACAATACTATTGCTCCTAAATGCTTACCTGTCCTCAGGATGAACTTGGCCCATTATTGTTAAATAAAGGAGATGCTAGACAGAAACTGATGGGAATTTAAGTATGAGTTGCACTTTTTTTGTAATTTAGTTCAATCAATTCTGTTTACTTAGTGTGACTTATATTCTCTTACATCACCTGGTTATATAAATTTTCTATGACATACACTCTCCTCCAAACATCAACATACTGCTATCCAATTTTCCTAGAAATAAAAAAGTACTGTAACTTCAGGTTGTCATGATTTTAAAAGAGTGATTATCAAAATGTCCTATTTTCTCTAAAATTCATGTTCCTTTTATGTAAATATGGAAGCTATTGGACAAGTAGTCTTCAAGAGCTTCCAGAGAAGTGACCCTATTTTGTATGGCAATATCCAGTTGCAAAAAAAAAAAAAGTGCTCACTTCAGCAACACATATAGTAAAATTGAAAAATTGAAATGATACAGAGAAGATAAGCATGTCCCCTGCACAAGGATGACATGCAAATTCATGAAGTATTCCATAAAAAAGAAAAAATAATAATAATTTGAGGGGAACCTCTAAAGTTTAGGCAAAGTGTTTTCATAACAGACTTTTCAGATATAAAAGTCTCCTATGTTATTCAGTATATTAAAATCTATGTAATAAGAAAACACTACTATGATGTTATATCTATGTTATTATAACATCATAAAATTTTATTAGAATTAGATAATTGCTACTACAAAATTATTTTAAGTCTGTTATACCTCTTCCTTCGAAACACTTACTTGGGGAATTTGCACCAAGTAGGAATTTAATAAACATTGTTGAGAGATGAGATTTTTAAACCATAAACCTATTAGGTATTACACAGAATTTTACAGGTAAAGTGGGGGAGGTACATGACAAAAATAAAGTTAACCTTTAGAATTATATGACTCCTCTTGAGAAATATTCACTTAAAGGTCAATAGCTATTTAGACAGTTGAAGCAAGGTTTCAAGGAAATAAAAGCACATCATTTTTCTGTAAAGACTCTTATATATGTCTAAAACTACAACTTGAAATATGTAAACACATTGTGTATTTGTAAGAACTATTCAAAACCTCAAATGAAAATACATTTTTTCTTTAGTTTTGTTTGCTTTTATTCTGAGATTGGTGAAGGGGTAACACAAGAAATCTGCACACCAAAGTATGAATTTAATGGTGAAAGATTTCATTGTCTTTTGGCCTTTTGTGTTTCATGCCTCTAAAAATTCTTTTAATGATTGGACACCAAACTCTAAAGAATTTTATCTACCATGCATAGCAAATTTGACATTTTTCAAAAGTATGGCAATTTTTTTCTAGTCAATCAAAATGAAATGTTGTATAAGATGACTAAATTTAGGTGGAAGATTGACAATATTGAACATTTTCCTTACTCACTTTGCTTACCTCACACTGCAGCATTATTACAATACTTAGCAAAAATAAATACTTGCTGAATGTATGCTTAAGAAAGTCATAAAAATAAAAGCTAAATGCCAATATAATGTATCTTCATAAAAAAAGCATCTCTCTCTTGCCAATCCACCATGCCAAAAGGAAAGAAGGTCAAGGGAAGAAGATGGACTTAGCTCCTGCAGTAGAAAAGAAGTAGAAAGAGAAGAAATGGATAAATACCTTATTTAAGAAAAAGCCTAAGACTTTTTGCACTGGACAAGACATACAGTCCAAAAGCAATTTCATCTACTTTGTAAAATGGCCATGCAACAGCTATTTGAAGCAGTAAAGGGCTATCTGTTATAAAGACTTGAGAATGCCTTCCTTCATTAATCAATTCACCAAGTCCTTGAACCATCCAATAGCTATTCAAATATTTAAGCTTGCCCAGAAGTACAGATAAGAGAAAAAAGAAGAGAAGAACTAGACTGCTGGACTGGTTGAGAAGACAGCTGCTTGAAAAGGCAATATCACTACTAAGAAACTACTTTTCCTCTGAGCAGTTGTTAACATTGTCACTGCTTTGGTTGAGAATGAGAAAGTTGAAGTAGGGGCTGGGGTTGTGGCTCATGGTGGATCACTTGCCTAGGTTGTGTGAGACATTGGATTTGATTCTCAGCATCACATATAGGTGAATAACATAAAGGTCCATTAACAACAAAGTATTTTTTAAAAAAGATAATTGATATAGTGTGGATTATACATGATATGGATCCAATCAAGCTGTGTTCATGGTTGCTATGTGTCATAAGGTGAGAGTTCTCTACTTTATTAACAAAGGGAAGATCAGATTGGGATGTTTAGCTCCCAGGAAGACCTTGCCACTGTCAACCTTACACAGGCTAAAATTCTAAAGACAAAAGGAGCTGAGCCCAGTGGTGCACATCTGTAATCCCAGAGAAGGAATCTCAGTTGAGAACATGGAAAATTTGAGACCCTGTCTCAATATAAAATGTAAAGAAATAAGAGCAAAGGATGTAGTTCAGGGGTAGTGTCCCTGATTCCAATCTCCAGTACAACCAAAGGCAGAAAGGGAAGGATGTAGGAGGTAAAGAAGGAAAGAAGGAAGGAAGACAAAGGAGGTCTGGTTCAAATGGCAGATACAATGGCAGATACCTAAAATCTGTGACACAAGTTGTCAAACTAGAAAAGGCAATGTCTATATAACTTGCAAACCAGACTGCTTATAATATTGTTATGGTTTACATATATAAAAATAATTTTTCTTCAAAAAGTTAAGTCATTCAGGCATGGTGGCTCACACACACAATCCTAGTGACTCAGGAAGCTGAGTCAGGAAGATCACAAGTTGGAGGCCAGCCTTAGCAACTTAGTTAAGACCCTGTCTCAAAACAAGACAAAACAAAAAAATATATAAAGGGCTGGGATGTGGTTCAGTGCTAAAGCATCCCTGGTTTCAATATCCAATACCACCCCCAAATTAAAAGTCATACTGGTTTTCAAACACGAAACACATCTATGAATCATTATGGGATGATATAATTGTGAAATATTAAAAGCTTGTAATAAAGAATTGTTTCATTTGTAAGAGTGGCAGAGGTAATTTATACTAACACATTCACATGTGCACATGCACACACACACACTACACACACTGACATGTTCAGACTTTGACATTGTAGGGTATTTGCATATTTTATTAGTTTATCCTTGAAAATGTTTCAAGGCTATTTGAAAAATAACCTCACTGTTGCTCAAAAATTTTAACCTTATTTAAAAGAAGAAGACAATACTTATTTAATTGATAAGTATACTTTATTCTGAAATAAACAATTTGTTTCTTGAGAATTTGGTAAAAGTTTTAAAATTTCAACCTTTGTGTGAATCACAGTGATGAATAAGAATCTTAATCCAATCAAAATTTAAAAGAGCTTAGAATGTTTTTTGAAGTTGGTTAGATAGAAAAGATCGCAACTAATGTGTGTAGGTGACAATATTTAATTTTCCTTAATAAAAAAGTCAAGATGTTAATTTACAGGAAAAATAAAAGGATTTTCTATTTATAACTTTGTTTGATTTATGACTGAGAAATTTAAGTATTTGTGTTACTATTATTGTTTTTCTTTGTTTTATGTGGAATAAGTTTAGGTGTATTGTGTATATAGACTAATACCAAATAGTCATGAGTGATATTCCCACTTAAATTTTTGACTATTATAATTAAAATATATTTGGTTAATTTCATATGATTGTCATATGCATGTGGTGCTTTATTTGAGTAACAATAACATGAAAAATTGAAATTTTAATTTACAAACCAAGTTAGATATAAATGCCTACTTGAATATAATACACCAATTTGAAAGAGACAGTAAAAAATATAATACTTAGCTTAGCCAAAAGATATTCCTGAAGTATTTATTGTCAAAGTAAAAGCATAAATGATAGCTCTCTTAGAAGAAAATTCTTCTATTAGAAAAGCAAAAAAAAAACAAAAAAAAACAAAAAAAAAAAAAAAAAAAACAAACACCAAATCTGCTGTCTCTTTTTTTTTCACTAGAGGAGATTTACTTTTATAAATACCAACTTGTTCTAAGTTAACTTCTGGGAAGTTTTCTTAGTCACTAGTAGTGACTGTGTCTAAATAAGTATGCTATTATAAACCAGTTAGTCAATTACAGTGTATTAAATGTAAGTCAGTATGCACATCTAACCTTGTGACTAATAATTCAATAAAAATATAACATGAACACATTTAAAAAATAGACAATCAAAATTATCCATTCAGATATTTCTAATTCTAATACCATTACTATTAGCTGACATTTGCTGAGTTTTTACAATGTTCTAAGTCCTATATATTTTTCATAGGTCATCTCATGTTAAACTCAGAATATCAGCCTAAATTTACAAATGATCAAATTGTTAGATATTGTGTCATTCTAGTTGATATACAAAGAAATAGTAAAAAGACATACACTTGAAATAGTAAAAAGAATTTTTAAAGAGTCTTTTTATTTGGTATAACAAAATTTGGAACACAAATATCATCATAAGATAAGGCTAATAAATGATTCCTAAGCATTCTTCAACTAAACTAGGGTTAAATTTATCTGTATAAACTATTTGTTTAAAGCATGTTTTAATTGACACTATTTTACTTTTATGAGGTAATGTATTGTGTTAAATATACCAGTTGGCATATACTATTAGGTACAATAGAAATCCATGTCCACATCCAGCCTTCACCTCCATTTATGGGGATGGGGGCAACACAGACCCAAAATGACTGAGATGAGAAGAAACTAGACACCAGACCAAGTCACTGAAAGTGGCAGATAATTAATGAATTAACAAAATTCAGACAAACAAGCAGACAAGAAATTTGTATCTAAAATACCCAAGGTAAAATATACAACAAATTGATGACTTTTATTTATCTTTCTGACGTCAGGTGTTGAACATTTTTCATCACACCATTACATTTAAGTATGGTGATTCTTGTCCTGGAATCTGGAAACACATCCCAGTCACACAAATATTATGACTATGTTTTATAGGTGAAATTTTACAGAAAATTGAAAGGATCAACATGGAAGATAGAGCACAAATTACTGGGGAATGCATATATCAAGGCTAGAACAAAATAGGCACCCAATTAGAGAAAATAAGCAAAAGGTGGTTGTTCACAAAAAGAAGTAAGTAAAATTTGGCACAAGGTACTGGGGTCAAAATTAAATAGGCAGGAAGTTGGCTCACTGCTAGATAAGCTGATGCTCTAGGAATACATTGGTCTTCCTATTTCCCCTATCAAAGGGCCAAATTGATCCAGAGCCTAGGAAGCTTTGAGTCCTGGAGATAAGGACTGCTAGCAGTGAAGCCTGGAGATTCCAGGAACAAGAAATCAGAGCTAGCAGTATAGAATAAACTAAAATGGACCCATAAAATTAGGAAATATTTGTTGTAATCAGTTTTGCTCCTTAAAAAGTGAGTTTTCTGTAGTATAATTTTATCTATACACATTTTAACATGACAAGACAGTAGATGAATACTATTTTGCACATCTACAAACTCTTAGAAGCAATACTGATTTTTTTGAAACTATCATAATTTTTAGTCAGACTTGTCTGCAAGATAAATCTAAACTTCTTGGAAATGAAAAAAAAATTTAAAGGTCTATGATTTATGCAATATATGATTTGAAAAAATTAAATTCACTGATGCTTTAAAATTAAACTGAACTAAATCAAATCTAAACCTTTCAATCATGTTATTATAAACAAATATTTTTTAACCTTCTTTAATTTAGGGTCCTAAAGTAGACACTGGATTATACAAAGACTGGAATTGATTGACAGGAGTGACAATGTTAATGCTAGTATTTTGCTAAACCAACTGGTCAAGTCTTTACAAAGAAAATTGATTTGTAAATATATTCTACCTACAAGAGATGCTGGGTTGCAATAAACATATTGTCACTATGGTATTGTAAGTTGTGTTTATGCTTATTTTGACTTCTACCTTAATTTGTGTTGGGGTATATTTTGCATATTTTAGGAATAAGAATATGATTTATTGCATAATATAGTTCTTGCCTATAATAATATTCTGTATTGGAAATCTCAGTGAAAATTCAAAAAAATATATAGATGCAACGCTTGACATTATCCTTCTCCAGACTATGCAAAATATTCAGAATCCAGGAAGGGACCCTTTAATAAGCCACATTCAGAATAGAACAAGATGCACCCCTACAAATATTTACCCCTGGAAACTTCTTAGCTTTATTATTTCTATGTAAATTAGAAAAGCAATTTTGAACCACAATATTTGGTTGGGTGGCTCTAGCACTCCCAGAGGGCCAATATTAAGTCACTGACTTATCATTAGAAAATTTTAAGATGCAGAGAAATGGAACATTTGAAGTTGGAGGACTCTCAGATATTGAAATTGAAATGCCGTAACTATGCCAGATGAAGGATATACTATACATGTGCATAATGAGAGCTACACACAGTAGAAATTCCATTTTCTAAAAAAAAAAAACTATAAATGGGATCACCTTTTATTACTCTTTAGACTTGAGGTGAACATGAAGTAGACTTGACATTTATATCTATTCAGGTCAGACACTCATACCTCTACATGGTGTGATTCCAGGAGTCCCTCAGGAAAGACTGTTCAGTCTTAATGAATGCATAGGCTTGCTTTATGTTTTCCCAAAGCCAAGAAAGGCTCAGTTTGAGCTTGGCTAATATCCAGGTTTGGAGAGCAGAGAAGCATGAGATGACTGTGAATATATTAATCAAAAATGCAGAGCACTGCTAGTTTTAAAAAGAAAAGATATAGTGTGTTATCACTCCACATAATGTCGTAAGCATCTAACAAATATGTAGCCAAGACCCAGCTAATGCTCAAGTTCTTATGAATCCACAAAATAAGGTGCAAAGATGAGAATATTTCTCCAATGAAATTTATCCAGGGATCAGAAATAAAACTTACTTTATGTCATAGATACTACTTTATAAAGTTAAAACTTGAATTTTAGTAATTTCAGAAATCAAATTTGAAGAAGCCACACTTAGTTAACAATATAACTGTCTCTCATTCAGTTTTACAGTACTCAGTTTTAGTTACATATAGTCAACCATGATAAAAAAATAAATGGAAAATTCCAGAAATCAACAAGACATAATTTTAAATTGTGTAACATTCTGAGTACCATGATGAAATCTCACACCATTCCATTTCATCCTGTCTGAGATGTGAATCATTCTTTTGTCCAGGGTAGGCACACTGTATGGTTTACCTTCACATTATTCATTTAGTAGCTGTCTCAGCTATCTCTTCAACTGTTGCAGTACCACACAGTTTGTGTTCATGTAAGTCTCATTGTAGTTAATAATGGCCCAAAGGACAAAAATAGTGATGTTGGCAATTCAGATATACCAAGTAATGCTTATTTTAAGTAAAAATGTAAAAGTTCTAAACAAAAGGAAAGAGAAAAAAATTATATGCTAAAACTAGTACCACCTATCATAACTTATTGTTACTACATTTCATGTCTAATTTATAAACTATATTTTATTATGGGAGTGTATGTACTAGAAAAACATAGTATATGTAGGTTTTGGTACTATTTGAAGTTTCAAAGATCTGCCAGGGGCTTGAAATGTGTTTCAGAAGATAAGAGGTCTACTATAATGAAATTTAAATAACACAAGCATTGGTTTTTCTTTATTTGAATCAATCCATTCACTTCAATCCTATAAAGCTCAACAAATCTATAAAAAAAACAAATCTATAGAAGTTGTGATAAGAAACAATGGGTCAAATAGCTACAGAGGGCAAATAATTTGCAAGACACTGGCATTTTGACAAGCAATGAGTATATTTTGTCTGGAAAACTTCCTTCAAAAATGTTTCAGACAATCAACACTGGTTTGATACTATGTGAAATCATAATGAGTTACTCATTAAGACATCCTGTGGTTAAGTTAATCAATTTTTAATTATTTTTTCATTTTAACCTATATATAATATCTAAAAATCAACTGTCATACATATTGAATTATATGAATATAGAGTATCTACTGTGTATTGTATAATACAGAATATACAAAACAAGTAAAATATAATCTCCTTCCTCAAGAACTTTAAATCTACTAGGAAAGATAAATATTTTGACCAGTTTACAAATGATACAGAAAAGGGTAAATACTTTAGTTGAAATACATTACTACAATAAAATCATTTATTATAGTATGTAAAATTACAGTTAGTTATAATATAGTCAACAATTGTAGTATGTATAATTGTTAATCAATTATAAAAATGTCCTACCTACTGGGCACAGTGTCACATGTCTATAATCCCAGCCATTCAGGAGGCTGAGACCGTAGGATTACTTGTTCAAAGACAGTCTTAGCAATGGTGAGGCACTAAGTAATGCAGTGAGACCCTGTCTCTAAATAAAATACAAGAAAGGTCTGAGGATGCAGCTCAGTGGTTGAGTGCCCCTGAGTTTAATCCCTGTTTACAAAAAGTCCTACTTTAAAGGAAGTTTAATTTTTTATCATATATAGTTATCTTCTTTATTTCTCATCAATATTTTCCCAAACATTGGGGGAATAAGTTTATTTTACAGCCAGAAAGAAATGTTCCATGTTGTTTGTTTCACAGTGCTGGGGAAGTATCACTAAGATATGAACAAATAAAATGTGTATATGTATGTACATAATATATATTGTGGGGCAAACATTCAGTATTCATAGCATTCCCATAGTTAGTATTTATGCAGTCTATGGACTGAAACTATCTTTAAAATTTTAATTAGCAAATACATGGTTCTTACTCTGCATCAGACACTATTCTAAGTAATTTTCTCATTAATTCATTTGATTCACTTAATCCTCACAACTTTCAAAAATGGGTATTATCTGTAGTTTAAAGAAGGCACAGAGGGGTTAAATAATATCACCACTTACTTCCTGTGTGACCATTTATAAAATAGGGGAAGAAAGGATCATTCTCTATAGCAGCATCCTATCCTTTGTCTTTCCAATGAACAGCACTTTCAAGTTACTTACCTGTTCCCTGCTATCTTGCCTTGTTTCACACTTACCTGTTCAACCTTTCTAGATAAAACCTTGGACTTTTTCTCTACTATCCATAATTGAAATACACCTATTTATAGGATTTGCTCGCTGATTGTACACAAAAGTCTGGTCTGATAACCTTATTGGGATGCCATAGCAAATGTGTTAATCATGTATTAGCTTACTCTAATCTGCTCTTCTCGGGAGCACTGAGTAGGAGAGTTCAGGTCCTATACTAATTACCCTCACTGTGTTATCTCATTTAATAACCACTACAACACTATGAGACATATTGTAATCTTATTTACTGGAAACTGAGACACAAATGTTTAGATAAAATGATCTAGGTTTGGTATTTGAACCAAGATATCTCTGACTCCAAAGCCTGTACTTACATCCTTGAAAATATTCTGTCCAAATCTGAACTGGTGAATATCTGGCATGTAAGCTTCCACTATTCTCTCCCATGTTCTTGATAGTCATTGCTAATTAGTCAATCCTTCTCACTGCAGTACTCTTGTCTATCACTACAAACTAATTGGGATTGAACTAGGAGATAAAGTGGTTTTATGACCCTTATCATAATCCAAATGTGAAACTTTTTGCATTTTTTATGTTTGAAGATTTTACTTTAAATGATGTCAAACCTACCTGCATTATTTCTTTTCTCTATTCTTTTAGGCAATACTACTGAGATTGGAAGAAGAAAAAAAGAAGCTGGAAAGGGACAAAGTAGATTTTCTAATACCAAAATTCTATAAGATTTAAAATAAGCTAAATTAAGCTGGGTGCAGTGGCACATGCCTATAATTCTAGAGGCCCTGGAGGCTGAGACAAGAGGGTCATGAATTCAAAGCCAGCCTCAGGAGCTTAGTGAGGCCCTAACCAACTTATGAGACCTTTCTCTAAATTTTTTTTAAAAGAGATAGAGATATGATTCAGTGGTTAAGCACCCTGTGTTCAATTCCTGGTATCAAAAAAATGCTAAAATAAGTGATTTTCCACATCTAGATCAGCAATATATCTTTGTTTTCTTTCTTTTCTTTTTCTTTATACCAGGGATTTGTGATGAGACAGAAGTCTTGACTATAGCAACTCCATTTTTTTTAGTAACTCCATTTTGTGAAACAGCCATGCCAACTAGAAAGGTCATGACTGGAGCAAGTTGTTTTTCTTTTTGATGTGGAAACCCTCAAGAACACAGAACTATCTAACTGGGTTCTGTTTCTGAAACTGGGGTATCTGGGCTCTGTTTCTGTAACTGGGGTAACTGGCCTTATTTTGATTGGCTAAGCCTCCCACCACCTGACTGCTTCTATAACTTGGCTTACTTGCATTGGCTAAACCCCCAAACATCCCTTTGGTGATTCTTTGGCTTAAATATGAGGTCAAACTGAAGGGGGTGTGCCACTCTATCTCACTTTTAGAGAGTAGAGTGTTCACCTCTAGCCAGCAATTAAGGCTTAATTGTAATGGCATGTGTGGTCTGAGAGTTATTTGAGGGTCTCTGTATGCATATAACAAATTGAACCCGGGGGCACTTAAACACTGAGCCACGTCCACAGCCCTATTTTTTAAATATTTTTTTTCAGTTGTAGGTGGACACAATATCTTTTATTTTATTTTTTATGTGGTGCCTCATGCAATGCTACATGAGTGCTCTACTGCTAAGCCACAACTACAGCCCCACAAAGCCCTATTTTTTTGTTCTTTTTGGTTTATTTTGAGATAGGGTCTTCATAAGTTGCTTAGGACCTCACTAAGTTGCTGAGGCTGGCTTTGAACTTGCAATCTTCCTGCCTCAGCCTCCGGAGCCGCTGGTATTACATGCATGTGCCACTGCACCCAGCAAAATCAGTATTATCCTTTAGTGAACAAAACTGAAAGACAATTTTAATCTTAAGTGATGCTGTATAATTAAACACAAAAATGTCAAATTCATAAATAATCTGGACTTGACCATATACTGTATATTGTAAAGTAGTTAGATGAGTGCTAAGTCATATAAAGGTGTATGGAAGCTGTGAAAATCAACTCTTCATTTTCTTTCTCAAGTTAAACAACAAACATGACTTTCAGTCAAATCCATGTGCCCATTTACAAAGAATGAAAAAGTTTCTAAGACAATATTGGTAAGTAGTTTGATTCATTTTAGCATTAAATGCATTTTAGGTCTTAATTTCATATAAAAATGTAATGCATATGGCCTTATTTTTGTCCCCAATTTTATAACAGTTAAATCAGCACCAAGTAGAACAGTTTATGGTTATTGGTATTAATAGATAATATACTGAAAAATATACATATATATTATTTTCATTGTAAGGTACAGCATATGCACTTTTTTTACAGTATCTTTGCCAAAACTACCACAATATTTCAGTGATTTAATTTAGAACTCTCCACTGTAGATATCTATTAATAAAAACAGCCTTCTCAACCAAGATCCAAATTCAGAGTGGTACAGAGACTAAACATATATTCCTGGTAAGCAATAATTTTAACAAGTATAAAATAACAAGGACATCTTAATATTTATGTATCACTTTTGATTTATAATGCACTCATTATGAATTTTACTCACTTAATCTTTATAATAACCACTAGAGTGTTTATAATGTAGGTCAGTTATTCTCACTTCCAGAATTAAGATTCAGTAGATCTAGATGGACCACAAATCTGAGTTTTACATACTCATCTACTGGTAATTCTAAGGAGATATCCCTACTCAGAGTGTTGATTCACTCACACAAGCACTATGGGCAACTGAGAGCTTGCAGGAAAAAAAAAACTCATTAACTTGGGCTCCACCCCAGACCTATTCATACTGAATATAAATTTGCATTTTATCAAGATTCACCATGTGATTCATATGTAAATTAAAGATTGAGAAATAATTCTAACTATACTTTAAAATCAGATGTAGTTATCCTCACTTTGGAACTTAGTATCCTCATCTGCAAAATAGTTTTAAGCAATACCTGTTTACAAAATTGTTGTAAAAACTAAATGTTGTAAAGAAAAAATTTGCAAGTTTTCAGGCAATGGTCTTTATTAATGTTATCATTCATTTAACAAATATATTAATAAAAATATAGGTCAAAGACTGCTAGGCTTATAGTGTAAAATCATGAAGAAGAGAGATACATTTCCTACTGTAGTGGGCATCATTATCATCATGCAATAATAATAATAATAATGTTATTGATATTAATAACAATATTATCATCATTATTAAAGATATATATTTAAAAGATGTGATATAAATATCATTAGGGTACTATGAAAAACGTTTCTCATCAACGGTGCAACATGTGAAGTCAAGGAAAAGCTAAAATATTGATTGGCTTCATAGAGAGGTCATGGCACAAAATATCTGAGGGGGAACATGGGAGGAAAAGAAGGAGAAAACCATACATGTCCATAACTATATACATCATTTTTCCATCATCATAATGAATTCTTTCTTTGTAGGTAAAATCATATTGAATTGCATATAATAAACACTAAAGAAAATAGTATGTGTGACTCCTCTCTAGCTCCTACTTCAACATTTCCTTTGCTCTGGCCTTTTTGGGGCTGTGTGCCCAGGACTTGCTTACCTCTTCTGAAGAAATTTTCAGAAACATATTCAATCCTACTATGCCTACTGTGGTTCCAAGAGAACTGATCACACAAATTGCCCTTCATTTATTAGGACCAAATGTCTCTCTCATGTGAATGCATGAATTACAGGCAAAAAAAAAAAAAAAAAAAAAGAAGCCACCATAAACAACTGCTTGACCCAATGTTGAAGAGATGAAAAGTAATGCACACTTAGATTCAATTTCTGCCTGCCCCAAAATACAAATCAGAAACCCATAGCTTTCATTGACGAATCTCTTAATTAGAAGGTGGGATTCACTCTCAATTAGAGAAACAGATTGAGGTGCTCCCTTTAAAGATAAAAACATCGAAGAGTGTGCAGCAGTCTGGTAGTGAAAAAGGCAATTAGGCATATCACCTGGAGCCTCCTTGCATTTACAGGAGTGAATGCACAAACAAAACAATTACTCCACTCAAGAGGCACTTCACTGTTGCTCAGAGAGTGAAGGGGATGAATCAATGTTGATGAGTATTTAACAAACGTCCTTTGAGATTAATTCCCACTAAGAAAAAAAGATAATCACCCCCAGCCACACTACTTTTGTATACTTTCCCTGAAACCCCATGGAATTTCTCAGAAGGAATATGAAGATCATATGTAGAGCACAAGGAAATGCAAGAACTTTTCTATCTATGAATTTACTACATCTAAGAACATCAATTATTTTAGCCAGCTGTTTTGTGGCATTTCATTTATTAATTCATTCAATAAATAGCACCTATTTTGTGCAAGTCTCTACTAAGCACACAACTGTAGTCAAAGTATGTAAAAGAATAGTTCACTATCCTCTAGAATCTCATTACCAAGATATTTGGCCAAATAATCCATTAGATAATTACAGGAAAATGAACTCAATATGTTACAAAATATGTGATGGAGAGCTGGTATGTGTGTGTGCATGTGTGCCCACACATGCTCATATATATATATATATATATATATATATGTGTGTGTGTGTGTGTGTGTGTGTGTGTGTGTGTGTGTGTATGTGTGTGTGTTCCTGTGCAGTAAGTAAGTCTAAACATGAGAAACATGAGAAAGATCAGAACATGAAGGATATTTAGTAATATTTTGGAGATAATCATATGTGAGACCTTGAAAAGACTCCAGGTTTCCAATTTGGATGCTTTTAGAATATATCAAAAGAGCCAGGTAAGAAGTGGAAAATGCAATAATATTATTTGATTTTTTGTCTATATGATCATTGTACAACCTAATATTTTTTTCAATTTGATTAGTGTAGCACACAGCCTAACCCACCCACATTTTTTACTAAGTCCAGTAGGTTATCTAATCATATGCTCAGCCATAGGTTTTTCTATATAGTATATCTTTGTGCACAGAGGAAATGTGATTTCAAGAGTTTTTCAAAGTTCTACTGTCTATATCAAATAATTCTTCTAATGGTCTTTGCTGTCTGGTATTATAAAAGAAAAAAATCAAAAAAAGCAGAAATAAGGCTTAAAATTACAATCAAAGAGGGAAAAGAACTAAGAAATTTAAAGACATCTTCATGTATAAGTAGTTACTCCCAGAATCTAGAAAGATGACCAAAGATCCACATCAGTAGAAAATTCCACAATGAGTGTCTCAAGGGCAAATTTTGATTTATCATTCCTAGGAAATATCATGACAATTCCAAGGCCCAACCACAAATTATATATGATTTCCTCCCATTAGGCATAATTTAAATATTTCAAGGTAGCTTTTAAGTAAACAATTTGCCAAATGTATAGTTTAATTTAAATTTTCTCTCTATTATTTAAGTTATAAGCAGATATTTGGACACCTATAAGAATGAATAAAATGTCCTAAATATTCAAGCATATTGCTGTCATGAATAGTGAATTAAGTCTTCTGACAGCTTGTTGACTTTTGATACATACTAAAATTTGAAAATAAAATGCAAATGTCAGAAAAGTTTCTACAGATATGATTATTTACTATGATTAGCAAACAGTTGTCAAAAAGTACCAGACAACCAAGAAAATTCATTTTTACTTTGCATTTCCTTTTAATGTAGGCAACACAACCTTTTGTGTTGAAAAAAATCCCTGCTGATATTTACTAGATGTCTTGCTATTAAATTCAGTTCTATCTATTGCATGATTCCAAATCTCAGAACAGAGATTCCCTTGATAGATACTTATTAACATCAGATTTACAACTTACTCACCAATCAAAAGAAAAAGTTCGACTTATTTTTCCTCCTGGGGAAAGCACTAACTTTAACAAAGTTTTACAAATTCATGCAATGGATCTATATTCCATCCTTTGCAACTTTGATTCTGCTGGAGCTATACAAGACATCAATTTTGAATAGCACATAAACAGATAAACAGTCTTTATACTCTTTAGGCTTAATTTTATTTTTCTCAATTGATTTGAATTGTGGTAATCTTAACTCCAAACATAGCACTCTATGTCAGATGCTCTAAATTTTTCCCAGTGCGCCTACCACGGAGGTGTTATTGTCACAAAACATGTTAGTAATAAAGTATGGGATGTTCATTGCAAACCCCTCCTCACTACAGGAAGAACAACACAGAGTTTGTCTCATGATGTATCAGAAACAAAATATTTCACCCAAACAATAAATAGAATCATTGCTTACCTTTTTGGTCTCATTTTAAAAATTATTAATGCCTTAATATCTAATATTATCAATCCCCCTGTATCTAAATGCAGACCACATGATGTTTTTGAATTGGACACTTTGTTTATTGCTATCCTCTATCTAAAAAATATATTTTCCAAATTCTCATGTAGTTTGCCATCAACACTTGGTCTTTTCTTAAGATCATTCAGAAAGATTTACTTTTTCTTTAATCATTTCTTCCTCCTTCACCCAGATTGTTTTCATTATCATTATTATTCTTCTGTGTCTCTTAGCTCTAGAAATAAGTATTTCATTTCTCTAGTTGCATCTTAAGCACATAAGGCTAAAACAGTAGAGAAAATAAAGCCATTTGAAAATTATTTCCTTGGGAGGATATCCCACTAAAAACATATTTACAACTTCTCATCTATTCATCAATCATGGCTAAAATATTTTTCAAGTCTATTTTAATGAGATAGTTGTCAATGGCATGATTTACTTATGTTTAAATTTTAACTCGGTTTCTTAGAAATGTATGCAAGCATTTAGAAACTTAACCCTGAGATGGTTATGGTTGGTTGCCAAACAAAGGGCAAGAGAGCAACTACCCTACATTAGATTGTTAAGAAGAGCAGTGAGTCACGTCAGAGAGAAAACTAACTCTGGTATTTACTTTTGGAAGCCTAACAAATCACTTTGGTATTTGGAAGAAGGATAATGACAGTAAATACCATAGAGATATTTGAGAAAGAGACAGTTTCCATGAATCTCCTAACTCAAGATGTCCTTAACATAATTACCTTGGTGTCTCTCTCTTTCCAGATACCTATAGATGGTAAATGGATTCTTCCATCAGTTCATATATTAATCTCCTACAGGTTTTCAAATACTTTTATTTACCTTTCTGGGAATTCTGGAGTACTTTTTGTCTTAGTCCTCTGGCTTTGCTGGCAGTAATGACATAGAATAAGTAATTAGGATACAGAATGTGGAAAAGGAATGTTTACTTCTTCACCATCTTTTTTTTTAATCTCTTCATTTTCTTCATGTATTTTAGGACACATTTTGTCTTTAATGACCCAATCACACTTTGGTAGAGAATACTAATTAACAATAGAACAAAACAGGTAATTTATGAAGGATGGTTATCTCTTTTCCCTTCACTCCTCATTCTCTCCAATTTACTTCAAATTTAGATTTGGATGCCTACATTTTTCTATTATATTGAATTTAATAGAGAAAAAATGCTTCATGGATGTTGCAAACCCTAAAATCTCCAATTTATTCTATATAGTTTTAAGATAGCAAGGACCTTAATGTTGGATTTCATACAACCATTTTCACTTAAAAGTGAATTTTTAAATGTAAACAGTGTTTTACCAGACTGGCAAGAAGAAAAGTGAGTAAAAATGTATCTCAGGGGATAATACATACCTGCAATTCCTTTTGTTTTATTTTGTAACAATTGAATGAAAAAGCAGAAAATAAAGGCCCATTTTCTTCAATAAATAATGAAACTTTGAAGTAAGACCTATCAAGTATTGGCAAAGAATAATGCCACTTCATATTAATGTATGATCATTTTTTGACTAACTATAATTAATACATACCAATTAGACATTTGAAGTTAATTGTTAATTGGCATCACTAAATGACAATCTCCCAGACAATCCCATCATAGTTTTTATTATCCTTAATAACACCATAAAACATATTTATTGAAAGTTCACAGGTTGCTTTGGCTTTGTTCAGGTGTTAAATTTCAGATATCTTTATTTATATTCAAATGAAACAATTGGAATACAAACTGTTGAACTCCTGAAATAGGCCTGATATCAGTTGGAAAATAGTATCACAGCCTTCTAAGGAGCCAAATTCCTCTAAACATATTGTAGAGAACTCTGCTTTTACAAGAATGGATTAGTTTCTATTGGAATCTTCAAATAATTAATCCTTCAGATGAGAAAATAAGAATTGCAGGTACAAACCTGATGCCTGGCACTTGCATCACACTATGCAAACTTGACATTGAAAAAAGAATATATATTCTATAAAAGTGATATTTTACATGCTTGTTATTTAGAAGACAATATCAAAGAGTAAATATGCATGTAGAATAGCACTGCTGAGGCAGCACTGAGCTTTTGGGAGAAAACAAACAAACAAAATATGGCATGCTCTTCTTTGTAGTAAGTTGCCCGTATAATATCAGCTAAAACCTACTAGTTGACATCAGTCATATAGCCCACCTCTATTCATCACCCATCTTGGAAAGGCACTGAAAACTTAAGATATGATTTGGCATAAATGGCACTACTTCTCCAGGGACATTGGCAGATGATTTATGTACTGACTCTGACAGTGACAGAGAGTGTTTCTCATATCAAAGCAGCCTCCTCTCATGACATCTCCCCACCTTACTCAGTCCTACTATAGTTTAAGAAATATTGAAATTCCAATCCATTTTTGTGAGTCCAACTGGAAGCTGTGTGAATAAATAGATACTGGCAAAAGATTTTGCCAGCATATTACTCCAAAGAGGCACAGTATGAAAAGGGCATATATCATATATCTACAACATTTCAAACAAGTTTTTGAAAATTAAATCTGTGGTAGAAAACTTGGTGCTTTGCAATAAGTGATCCCATTTTTTCTCTTTTCAAATAAACAAAATTTTATTTTACTCACAGGACTTGATCATTATTACAAATGTCAAAAATTAGGTTGAAATTTTAAAAGGATATATTTTATGTTGTCCTTGGCCAAGAAGAGTTTCTAATCTCATTACGGAAGATGAAGCACATCAAACTCTTAGAAAACAAAAGAAGATAATATGGATATAAGTGCCAGATTTAATGCTACACATAATTAACCATTCTGTTACTACCAGACTCAATAAACACATTTTCCATAGATAATCTAAACTCTCTCTAAACTTACTTTCTATTTTTTTGTACTTGGGATTGAAGCACAGGCTCTTAACCATTGAGCCACATCCCCAGCCCTTTTTTTATCATTTTATTTATTTATTTTTATATGGTGCTGAGGATTGAACCCAGTGCCTTGCACATGCTAGTTGAGTGCTCTACCACTGAGCCACAATCCCAGCATCCCATTTTTAATTTTAATTTTTCGTTTTGAGACAGGATCTTGCTAAGTTGCTCAGGGCCTTACTACATTGCTGAAGCTGGCCTTGAACTTGCAATCCTCCTGTTTCAGCCACCCAAACCACTGGGATTACAGGCATGTACCACTGTGCTGGCTAAATTTTCAAAATATTTCAAAAAAAGGATTTGTCCTTACATATTAGTTAGTTATATTTTCATTGATATTTCATATCTAATGAAGATTTTAAATTAAACCCACTTAAAATAATTCCTAATAAAACTTTAAAATAAGTGAACAACAATTGTACCAAGGGAATAATTTGTATTACATATAACACAACATCAGATCCATTTGTGGAGAGGAAATATAGTAGTAGTATGATTTAGATACATAGAGCTATCCAAATTATTATCACCATGTCAACAAATTCAAGTTCCTATTTTCTTAGCCATTCAAAAAAGATTATTTCTATATCTTAAATATATATAAGTCTAGCGGTTTGATGTGAACAAGAATTAACACTCTTTTTCCACTACTGCATTTTGAACAAATTAAGAGCTGAAGAAGCAGCAAGGCAGCTAGAAAACTAAATATCAGCATTGTTATTGATGGAGCTATTGAAGAAATTGGAGTGTGTGTCAAAAGTGGCATTCTACGCACACCAGGCGAGCGCGCCACCACTTGAGCCACATCCCCAGCCCAAAAGTGACATTCTTAATGCTAAACCCCAATCATAGATAGCATATAGCAAACTGCTGGCCCTTTCCTAGAAGGGAATAGCTTGGCCTTGAGAGACTTAAAGCACAAAGTAGCTGAGAAAAATAGATGCTCTCTGCAGAAAGTCTGAGAGAAAAGAAGATGCTGAGTTCTGCTTAACCAAATATTTCTCTTGAATTGACCAATTGGATAATTAACTCCTCCTTCTCTGAGGGAGAGATTCCTTAAGTGGAAGCATAGAAAAGTCACTAGTTCCATGATTGATGTTTTTGTTCATAAAGACATGTATGGTAAAAGAGATGTTTCAAAGATTTCAGCCCTACCCCACCCCCTGTCATATATACTTTTAAGCTAACCTATTCCAAGAAAAGATGATACAATATAAAAGCAGTGTAAGTAGTTATTTAAAACTCAGGCTCTGGAACCAGACACAGAAGACTATGAGTCCCAGCTCTACAATTTACTAGCTGTGTGACATGAGGCAAGTTAATCTTAGAGCTTCCATTTCATCCTATGTAAAGCAGAGTATAATCATAATACCTAATCCAGAATAATTTTGAGAGGATTAAATATGGGAAACTGTAAAGTACATAGAAGACAGATTATAGCAGACACTCTAAGAAAATAATTAATTTTAGTTTAAAATACAAAGATGTGTCTGGCAGTATGATTAAAGGGACGTTTGAAAGGTTCCTCTCTCCAAATAATCTGTTTTGATACCCTGCCATATCTCCCTAAAATTCTTACCATAAGATCCCTTTTCAAATTCTTATCTCTTATGATAGATAACCCATAAGTACATTACATCACATGACACAGTATCATGATTTAATTGAGTAGTTAACTAGCAGAGTATAGGTTTCTGAGATAATAGGGTGTGAATACATCAGATTTTGATAAGGAAGAATTTTAGGGAAGTTTGTATGGCAATCTTTGTTGAACACATTCTGAGAACAGGGATCAGGAAGATAAAATTACACAGTTTTACCTTTTTTCATCTTCATGCCTTGAGCTATTTTAAAATACATCAGAGACACATGTGTGTCTAATGCAACTGGCTCTCTCTGGAGTACTGTAATTTGGGAGGTAATAGTGTCTGTTCCACCAGAAGTATTTCTTAACAGCCTATTAGAGACCAGTCACTGATTATGCCTTCAAATATAACTTTCAATGGTTTTCTTATGTTCTCTTTTATATTACTCCTGAATTCTCAAAAATTTTTAAAATCCTCATTATGTGGCATAACTGTATTCAACTTACTATTGATTCTATACACACATATACCTGATTTCCACTGATATTTTCTTACTTTATTTATCTGCCTATGAGCAGAATGGAGTTTGATATATAGAGGTAAAAACAGAGCTCAAAGAAAGGACATGTGAATTCAACCTAGAAGTTTCCTATTCCCTAATGTAATTCTTTTCTCATTTAATTACTAGCTCCTGGCTGTTCACTTTTTTGCTTAGTTTCCATTAGTTTCAACTTGTCCAAATAGCTCTTAGAAAGAAAATGCATTGTTATTGTTAAATATAGACTTGAGAAATCACAGAGCTAATAGTCATTTTTAATTGTAGTTTCTTCAAATTATTAGCCAATTCATTTTATTTCTGATCACTTTATGATATAATCATAAAGGCTTCCCATTAGCCCTTTTTAATCTCTGACTGCTTTTGTTAGCTTGAATTCATTTTACTTTTCTGCTGCCTTTGTCTCTTTCCTAAAATTCTTAACTGATACAGCAGACTCTCATTTTATTTCATTTTCCTTTTTTCCCTTGGTTTTCAGAACAGATTTTTCTTTACCTGGATATCTTTGAACAGTCCTTTGGGAGACTGCACTGAATTCGTCTTGCTCTTTACAATTTCTCTGAAAAAGAAAAATACAATCTGTTGTGCTTTAATTATAATTTCCCTTAGGATATGCTATTCTTCCATAGTCGGGAAGTTTAACACTTTTTCCCAGCAAACCAGAATCACTAGATTGCTTAGTTCCTCTAGATTTTAAAGCATTTTGTAGTCTGAAATTCCATTTCTAACCCAATTTAAGTGGCCTTGGTCACTGGTTTCCTGTCGTCTGAGTTTCCCACATTTCCAATCGATTTCCCAGGTTAAAATTGGTTTTCTTCACAGCAAAGAATTGACTAAGATCCATTAGCTTGGCTGAATTTGTTACTCATGTATCTAGATATATTCTGTCTTTTTAAACTCAAATGAATTGAAGGGAGGTAAGTCTATATTAGTGAAGTCTGGATAAAAGAATAGTTTAAACACGTTGGTTTTAATTTAACTTGGCTTAAAGAGAACATATGTGTAAAACAACTCTTAAGAAATGTAGTCAAGAATTTTTGCCAAATAAAGGCCATTCTGAACCACTAGAATAGGGTGAGAGAGATAAATATTTTTGTGTTAAGTAAATAAAAATAAATAATTTATAGGTGCTGAAAGATATTTTCTTTAAAAAAACAGGTATTTTCTTACAAAACTCTGCATTGCAGTATGCATTTTATTA
Source organism: Callospermophilus lateralis (assembly GCF_048772815.1). Classification (NCBI taxonomy): domain Eukaryota; kingdom Metazoa; phylum Chordata; class Mammalia; order Rodentia; family Sciuridae; genus Callospermophilus; species Callospermophilus lateralis. Next base: position 104,072,180 of record NC_135325.1, read on the forward strand.
AATAACACACAAAAAATCAATTATGTATAATATATATGTATACACACACACACACAACCCACATACAAAACTTCTGTGTGTATACACACATACATAGGCACACATGCACAAACACATTCACCCAAGACATTTAAATCCTCTTATCTTTAACATTTCTATTTATTGTTCATGTCTTTTTTTTATTTGAAATAGAATTTTTTATTATTAGTTGTTCAAAACATTACAAAGCTCTTGACATATCATATTTCATACATTTGATTCAAGTGGATTATGAACTCCCATTTTTACCCCATATACAGATTGCAGAGTCACATCGGTTATACATCTACTTTTTTACCTATTGCCATACTAGTGACTGTTGTATTCTGCTGCCCTTCCTATCCTCTACTATCCCACCTCCCCTCCCCTCCCATCTTCTCTCTCTACCCCATCTACTGTAGTTCATTTCTCTCTCTTGTTTTTCTTTTTCCTTTCCCCTCACATCCTCTTATATGTAATTTTGTATAACAATGAGGGTCTCCTTCCATTTCCATGCAACTTCCCTTCTCTCTCCCTTTCCCTCCCCCCTCTCATCCCTGTTTAATGGTGATCTTCTTCTCATGCTCTTCCTCCCTGCTCTGTTCTTAGTTGCCCTCCTTATATCAAAGAAGACATTTGGCATTTGTTTTTTAGGGATTGGCTAGCTTCACTTAGCATAATCTGCTCTAATGCCATCCATTTCCCTACAAATGCCATGTATTGTTCATGTCTTAAGAAAAGCCCCCCCTTCTAATCAACCCCATCATACAGGCAGAGTTAGTTGTTTTCTCTTCTGTGATACCCTAGCACTAATAAATATCTGCAAAATAGAAGGTATGACATCATGCTGGAAATATTTAGTTACAGCTAGTTCTAATATCCTGAAGGGCACAGACTGTATCACATACATTTTTGTCATGATCCTATGTCTAGAATCTAGCATAGTAGATGGCATTAAGGAAATCTTCAGAATAAATGAAAATAAATCTGTCACATTTATTTCTTAAATCATTAATCTACATTGATAAAGTCAGAAAACAGTAAGTTACTTTAAATATCCTAAAATAGCAACACAATGACTGCTACCCCAGCTAATTAACTTGATCCAAAACAGAGGGTTATAATTGGTGGAGAGGATGAGAAGTAGATTTGTGATCCTCATTAGTCTTTGTCACCATTCTCATGATGAATTTTTATAAAACTATCATCTTAATGTTTGGGGTTAATAGAATATAACAGGAAAAAATAGTAGAAGTCATTCCAGGAGAAATTAAGTTTTGTGGAAAATGTTTGCCCATGATTCCTCATAGATGTTTTGTATACTGTCATTCAAGGAGATTGCTGATGGCACACATGCACATTTCCTAAACTAATTTTTTTTTAAGTGAAAAGACTGGTTCTTTGGGTTATGTAGTTCCTTAAAAAAGGAAAGAACAAAGAAATGGTTTGACAGCAATTACGTCAAATCTCTCCATTCTGCTCCTATCTGGGTTTTAGTGGAGAATAGGTTCAATATGAGCCAGAAGCTTAAATGAAGTTCTTTATGTTTCCATAAATAGTAATCATCCTATCTGAGGGGGGTCAAATCCCCACATATGGAGAACTGCTAATCTGGCTGGATTGTCCCAGTGTTAGAAAACTATTATTAAACTAAAGAATAATCAAAGGAGAACAACAAGGATGGTTAGCAGTCTGGAAAAATTGTAAAATGGGGAGTATTTGAGAAAAGTCAGGAGGAGATAAGGACAGGAAGTAAGACTTATGGCGATCTTTAATATTTTTTACCGATTTTTTAAAAATAAATGACAGGAATACATTACAATTCTTATTACACATATACAGCACAATTTTTCATATGTCTGGTTGCATGTAAAGAATGTTGACACCAATTTGTGTCTTCATGCATGTACTTTGGATAATGATGTCCATCACATTGCACCATCCCTGCTAATCCCCTGCCCCCTCCCTTTCCCTACCTCCCCTCTTCCCTATCTAGAGTTCATCTATTCCTCCCATGCTCCCTCTCCCTAGCCAGTATGAGTCAGCCTCCTTATGTCAGAGAAAACATTAGGCATTTGTTTTTTGGGGATTGGCTAACTTCACTTAGCATTATCTTCTCCAACGGCAATTTTTTGACTGTCAAATCTGAACAGCAAGCATGAAGAATAATTTGATATCTTCAATTGATGTTTAAAAACAACGAACTAATGTGTAGAAACATAACAAGCAACTTTTTGAGTGCTTATTATGTGTCAGGCACTTCATGTATCATAACAAATTTAATCTTTACTTCAAACCCATAGATTATACATTAAGCTCATCCCCATTTTCAATATGAGCAACTGAAGACACATAAAATTTAAGTCACTTGCCCAATGTCAGACACTTAAGAGGTGGCAGAGGTTGCATCTCAGGTCTGCCAGCATCAAGGACACTGCTCCTCCTGTGACATTCTGCTGCATTTTGCATAAACAGTACCTCTAACTTCAATTGATAAAAGACTTTGCATCTTTAATATCTGGGATACTTAGGAAGCTTTAGAGATATTACTAGCTTTAAACAGATAATGTATTCACCAGAGTACAGAGGCCCATATCTTACATGGGTACAGGTAGAGGGGGCTCTTGGACTGAATGGATGGAAGTTGTTTTGGAGCACTGATTGTGTGCTCTGAAAACCATAAGGATTCTATGAACCTACATGGAGGCTGCCATACTCTGAGCTCAGGGAGAAAGTGAGGCTCTGGGATGCCCATGCCCACCTTTCCTTCAAATTGAGACATTCTCTTTTCATCTGAAGTTCAAAATTAGTGAGCATTTCCTATTTACCATTCAGGACTTTGAAAGCTTATGGATATTAATCTATTTGATCTTTGCAACAGAACTCTGAGGTAGGTACTATTATTTTGTCCATTTTATAGATGGCAAAGAAATATCAGAGGCATGTACAAGGTCACACAGGTGTGTAAGTGGTAGAGCTAGAATTTGAACCCAGGCTTGGTTCTGACATAAGTCAGGAGTCCTGGATTTGTTAAGTAATATGCCACTAAAACTCACAATTTCATTGGGAATAATTAGTTGCTTTGAAGTAATTAACATTTTAAATCCACATTTTCAGATAAAATATGAATATATTTTAAATCCTTATAACCTTATATGTGGTCATATGCATTTAAAATACATGAAATTACTATAATTCACTGGAGGTTTCCTTAGACCTCTAAAAGTCTATGATTTCAAGTTCCTTTGGTTCTGTATCAGTACAACAAACTGGGCCAAGAAGACTTTGCGACTCTTTCTAAAATAGATAACATCTTGGCCACAACCTCTGACTGTATACTTGAATCCTACTCATAGCTTTTTTAAGCCAGAGCTTGCTGGGTTTGGCCTGAGCTATACCTGAAACTGGCAAGTTGCTGCAGCCTGAACTCTTCTCAAGATTCTGACTCCTTGGCTCACAGTACTCAGAAAGATTCATGACATTTCTACACACTAAATGCAGATAATATATTGGTCCTATATAGCTTGATCATGAACTGAGATTAAGGTTTTTTGGACACAGCTGGTGAACTGATGCAGGACTTTTTTCCCAGAAAAGCAGCAGCCAGCGAGGAGTAATAAGTGTGATGCAATAAGAAAGCTTACATCACCATATGGAGGTGGACAATCACTCCACAGTATGACTTGCTATCTCGCAGATTTGCCTGGTAGGCAAGATAGTCAGAATCTTATGCC